>NW_006400226.1:209014-210406 GCF_000299155.1 Elephantulus edwardii | reverse complement strand
TGGAATGTGAGAACCATGAATGTAGGAAAATTAGGTATTGTTAAGAAAGAAATGGAACGCATAAATACTGACATACTAGGTATTGGTAAGATGAGATGGACTGGCATGTGGCATTTTGAGTCAGATGATCATATGATATATTAGTCTGGGGATGAAAAGGTGAGAAAAAATGGAGTTGCTTTCATAGTTAAGAAAGCCATTGCTAGATCCATCTTGAACTACAATATTGTGAGTGACCGGATAATATCCATACACATATAAGGAAGGCCGGTGAATACCATTATCATTCAGATATATGCACCAACAACCAGAGCCAAGGAAGAGGAAATAGAAGATTTTTACCAACTTTTACAGTCGGAGATTGATCGAACATGCAATCAAGATGCATTGATAATAATGGGTGGCTGGAATGCAAAATTTGGGAACAGAGAAGAAGATTCAGTAGTTGGAAAACATGTATTTGGTGACAGAAATGGAGCTGGAGAGAGAATGATCGAATTTTGCACAATCAATGACTTATTCATTGCAAATATGTTTTTTAATAAACGAAGACATAAATGAAGGTTGTATACATGGATTTCACCTGATGGTATGCATAGAAATCAGATTGATTACATCTGTGGAAAGAACTACTGGAGAATCTCAATATCAGCTGTGAAAACTAGGCCAGGAGCTGATAGTGGAACAGACTACCAACTACTCACTTGCAAGTTCAAGCTGAAGCTGAGGAAAATTAAACCAAGTCCACGGGAACCAAAATATGACTTTGAGTCTATTCTGTCAGAACCATCTCAGAAACAGGTTTGAGGCCTTGAACACTAATGAGCGAAGATCAGACGAATTTTGGGAGGATATCAAGGGTATCATCCAGGAAGAGTGCAAACTGTCATTGAAAAGACAGAAGAGGAAGAGAAGACCAAAATGTATGCCAAAGAGACTCTGAAAATTATACTGGAGCTCAGAGAAGCCAAAGCACAAGGAAGAACTCCAGATACCAAAGAGTTGAATAGAAGATTTCAAAAGGCAGCATGGGATGACAAAGGAAAATATTACAATGGAATGTGCAAGGAATTGGAGTCAGAAAATCAAAAGGGCCAAACTCACTCAGCATTTCTTAAGCTCAAGGAACTGAAGAACAAATTCAAACTTCGAGTTGCTATAATCAAGGATGCCTTAGGAAGACTATTAAATGGTCCAAGGAGTATTAAAAGAAGATGGAGTGCTCGCTTCGGCAGCACATATACTAAAATTGGAATGATACAGAGAAGATTAGCATGGCCCCTGTGCAAGGATGACACGCAAATTTGTGAAGCGTTCCATATTTAAAAAAAAAAAAAGATGGAAAGAATATACTGAGCCACTGTAACAAAAGGGATTGGCAGACACAGAAGA
>NW_006400226.1:205997-208219 GCF_000299155.1 Elephantulus edwardii | reverse complement strand
AACAATCTGCGATATGCAGATGACACAACCGTGCTTGCGGAAAATGAGGAGTACCTGAAGTGCTTGCTGCAGAGGGTCAAGGACTGCAGCCTCCAGGATGGATTGAGACTCAATATCAAGAAGACAAAGATTCTCACCACTGTGCCAATTGGCAGCATCAGGATGGATGGTGAAGAGATTGAGATTGTACACAGCTTTAATTTGCTTGGCTCCACAGTCAACACTCTCGGCACCTGTAGCCAGGAAATTAAGACGTACTGTGATGGAAAAGTCTGCTGTTAGGGACTTCTCCAAAGTACTGAAGAGCAATGGTTTCTCTCGGGAGACTAAGGTGCATTTGATTCAGGCCATAGTCTTTGCAATCACTTGCTATGCATCAGAGAGCTGGACAGTTACTAAGGAGGATATAAGGAGAATTGATGCCTTTGAGGTGTGGTGCTGGAGAAGAGTATTCAGGGTACCATGGACTGCTAGGAAAACAAACAGATTCTTCCTGGAAAGGGTCAAATGGGCAGTTCCTTGGAGGCAAGGATTCTGAGGCTCCGTCTAACATACTTTGGGCGTGTTGTAACGGGGGACCAGTCCTTGCAGAGGGACATCATCATTGGTAGGGTGGAGGGACAGCGCAGGAGGGGAAGGCCCTCTATGAGGTGGATTGATTCAGTGACTGGGGCAATTGGGATGGGTGTATCGGAGATGGTGCGATTCGCACAGGCCAGAGCGGAGTTTAGGGCTGTTGTACATAGGGTTGCTGTGAGTCGCAAGTGACTCGATGGCACATAACAAGTAGGTTTTGAGGTCAGGAAGTGCTATGCTTCCTACTTAATTTTCGTTTTTCAGAAGTTATTTGCTTATTCAAAGTCTATTTTCTCTCCAAATAAACTTGACAATTTTCCTTTTGATCTCCTTGAAAAATGAATATGATATCTCTATTGGGATTACGCTGAACGTGTAGATTGCTTTTGGTAGGATTGTATTTTCACAGTATTGAGTCTTCCTATCCATGAATAGGGCCCATGTTTGCATTTCTTTAGCTCTTTTATTGTGTCTTGCAGAAATGTTCTGTAGAGTTCTCTGTATAGGTCTTTTGTATCTCTAGTAATGTTCACTCACTAGTATATAAATTTGTGGTTGGCTATTGTAATTGGTATTTATCTGTATTTTCTTTGTTACTGTAGAGTAATTCTGCTGAGTTTTTAAATATTGATCTTGTATCTTGAAACTCTTCTCAACTGGCTCACTAGCTCTAACAGGTTTGTGTATTTTTTTTATTTGTGTTTTTTTTAATAGTCTTTAGGGTTTTCTGTGTACACTATTATATCATCTGTGTATAGCAACTGTTTAACTGACTCTGCCAATCTGTATGCTTTTTATTTCCTTCTCTTATCATATTTCCCTAGCAAGTACTTGCAATACAATATTGAATAGCAGTGGTCATAGTGGGCATCCTTGTCTGGTCCCTGTTCAAAAGGAAACTGCTTTTAATCTTCTCCATTGAGAATGATATTGGCTCTTGGTTTTGCATATGTACTTTCCACCATGTTGAGGAAATTCCCTTCTATTCCAGTTTTGCTGAGTGTCTTAATCAGCAAAGGGTGTTGAATTTTATCAGATGCCTTTTCTGCGTCAATTGCTAAGATCTCTTATTCTTGTTCCTTGCTTTCTTGTTATTTGTGGTGAATTAACTTGTTTGATTTTCTTTTTTAATAAATTTTTATTAATTTTAATAAACATTTACAGAGATTTTTAATTTCCATTCATTCATTGCTGTACTTTTCTCCCTGCCCACCCCTCCCCACCAGCTGGCTCCTCTCTTTGAAAGGAAAAAGGAAAAAAAATTCTTCATTGGTGTACAATTCCCCCATCCTCTCCCCACCACCACCGAATACACTTCTCTATGCAACTTTAATTCTGGGCTCCTGTGCTAATCATAATACTCAATCATATATCGCCTCTAATCTGTTCTTTCCATCATCTGTTTCAATACAGTATAAATAATTTATCCAGTTTTTTCTCAGTCTTACCCCAACGCTGATTTCAGTCTCATTCTACAACAGTGGCACCATGCAGTATTTGTCCCTTTGTGACTGAGATATTTCACTCAGCATAATGTCCTAGAGAGTCACCCATTTTGGATAATATTGCATGAGTTCCTTGTTTTTCAATGTGGCATAGTATTCCATTGTGTGAATATACCACAGCTTCTCTATCCATTCGTTTGT
>NW_006400226.1:178507-191327 GCF_000299155.1 Elephantulus edwardii | reverse complement strand
GACATACTTTGGACACGTTGCCAGGAGGGACGGGTCCTTGGAGAGGGACATCATGCTTGGGAGGGTTGAGGGACAACGCAGGAGGGGAAGACCCTCTTTGAGATGGATTGATTCGGTGACTGGGGTAATCGAGATGGGTGTGTCAGAGGCTGTGCGGTTGGCACAGGATAGAGCAGGGTTTAGGGCTGTTGTGCATAGGGTCGCTATGAGTCAGAAACGACTCGACAGCACATAACAACAACATCATTGGATTCTATTGGCCATGATTTTATTCAGGATTTTTTCATCTATGTTCATGAGAGATATTGGCCTATAATTTTCTATTTTGGTGGTATTGTTACCTTGTTTTTCTATCAAGTATATGTTTGCTTCATAGAATGAGTCTGGGAGAATCCCATCTTTTTCTTTTTTCTGAAATAGCTTATGTTGGGTTGGTAACAGTTCTTCTGTGAATATTTGATAAAATTCACTTTTAAAGCCATCTGGTCCAGGACTTTTTTGGGCTGGAAGTTGTTTTATTACATCTTCAATTTCTTCTTTTGTAATGGGTCTGTTCAGGTGTTCAATTTCGCTTGGTGTCAGTTTAGGTAGGTTGTGCATTTCTATGTATTTGTCCATTTCCTGTAGATTTTCATATTTTTTGGAGTACAATGTTTCGTAATAATCCAATATTAGCCTTTTTATTTTGTTGGTTCTGTTGTGATGTTGCCCATTTTATCTCTTATTCATATTATTTCTGTTTTTTCCTTTGTTAGTTTTTCCAGTGGTTTGTCAATTTTATTGACCTTTTCAAAGAACCAACTCCTAGTTTTATTTATAGTTTCAATTGTTTTTCTGTTTTCTATTTCATGTATTTCTGCTCTAATTTTTATAATTTCAGTTTTTTAGAAGGTGTCAAGTTTTCTTGCTGTTCTTTTTCAGTTTACTAGAGATGCTGGTTTAGAGAATCAATGGTCTGTTTTTTTTGCCTTTTGATGTGTTTGCTTATTGCTATAAATTGACCTCTGATTAGTGCTTTGGCTGTTTCCCAGAGGTTTTGGTAAGTGGTGTTTTCATTGTCATTTGTTTCAAGAAACTTTTTAATTTCATTTTTTATTTCTTGTAGTACCCAGTCATGTTCAAGCAAGGTGTTGTTCAGCTTCCAGATGTATGGGTTTTTCTCCTTTATCCTCTTGTTATTAATTTCTAATTTTGTAGCATTATGGTCTGAGAAAATGCTTTGAATTATTTCTATGTTTTTGAATTTATTGATGCTTGCCTTGTGACCTAAAATGTGATCTGTTCTGGAGAGTGTTCCATGCACATTGGAGAAGAATATATACCATGTTTTTTTGGGGTGCATTAACCTATAAATATCTATGAGGTCAAGTTGTTTTATTGTGTAGTTTATTTCTTCAGAATCTTTGTTGAGTTTCTTTCTGGTAGTTCTATCTTTTCTTGAGAGTGGTGTGTTGAAGTCTTCAGCTGCTATAGTTGTCTATTTTCTTTTTCAGTTTTGTTAATGTTTGTTTAATATATTTTGCAGTTCTTTCATTTCGTGCATAGATATTTATTATTGTTATGTCCTCTTGTTCTATTGACCCTTTAATCATTATGTAGTGACCTTCCTCATCCTTTGTGATGGTTTTTGCTTTGAAATTTATTTTATTGGAGGTTAATATTGCTACTCCTGCTTTTTTCTGGTTACCATTTGCTTGGTTTATTTCTTCCCATCCTTTTATTTTTTAGTCTTTCTTTATCTTCACTTTTTAGATGTGTCTCTTTTAGACAGCATATTGATGGATTTTAGTTTTTTATCCAATCTGCTACTCTTCTTCTCTTCAATGGTGCATTCAAACCATTTGCATTCAGTGTGATTATCATTTTGTTGAATTCTTTTTGGTGTTGTTGCTAGTTACTTTGGTCCATGCTGCTATCTATGGTAACTCTGCAAGTAGGGGATCTCTCAGTGTTTCCTGCAATGCTGGTCTTGTTTTTCCAAACTCTTAGGTTTTGTTTGTCTGGGAATATCTTGATCTCTGCTTCATATTTGATGGATAATTTTGCTGGGTACCATATTCTTGGTTGACAGTTGCATTCTTTGAGTGTTTGATATATGTCTTTCTACTCTCTTCTTGCATGCATGGTTTCTGCTGAGAAATTGGCACTTAATATTACCTTTTCTCCTTTGTATGTTACTCTTTGTTTCTCTCTCGCTGCTTTCAGTATTCTCTCCTTGTCTTTGATTCTGGCAAATTTAACTATGATATGCCTTGGTGTTTTTCTTTTGGGGTCTATTCTATATGATGTTCACTCAGCTTCTTGAATATATATTCTCTATTCTTCATTATGCCTGGGAAGTTTTCCTCTAGAAATTCTTCCACAACTTTTTTGTGTCTTTATTTGCTTCTGCCTGTTCTGGGATTCCAATGATGCACTTGTTGTTTCTCTTGATGGTGTCCCACATTATTCTTAGATTTTCTTCTTTTTCCTTCCTTTTTTATTCTGCTTTTTGCTCTAGCTGATCTGTGGTGACAATTCTATCTTCTATTTCACTGGTTCTGTGTTCTGTCTCTTCAGTTCTATTTATGTGTCCCTCCATCATATTGACATCCAATGTTGTTTGATTTTCTTATGTTGAACCATACTGTAGGTTGCTAATAAGTCTTCCTCCAGTCTTCATGTCACATTCTTCATCATATGATCTAATTTCTTAGATGATTTGTTCAACAAACAAGTAGGTATAGAGAAAGATGTAACCCTGACACACCCTTTTCCTTATTTTAAACCATCCAGTGTTCCATTAATCTGTTTGGAAAACTATTTATTGGTGTTTGTATAGGTTTTGCATGAGTGCAATGAAGTATTCTGTGATTAGCTATTATTTGTTACAATCCACACAGTCATATATCTTTGTATAATCATTAAAACACAAGTAAACATCTTTACAGTATTGTCTACTTTCAGCCTAGATCCATGTGACTTTGACAGTGATATCCATAGTGCCAAGGCCTCTTGTGAATCTAGCTTGAATTTATGTCAGTTCTCTGTCAATGTATTGTTCTAGCTATTCAGGAAATTTTTAGTGACTTGTGATATTAATGGTTTTGTTCAATAATTTCCACATTTTATTTGGTCCCATTTTTTTTGGAAAAAGTTAATATAAATTTCCTTCAGTCAGATGGCCAGGTGTCTGTCTTCCATATTTGTTAACAGAGACTAGTGAGCACATTCAGGTTTGCATATATTTCTGGAAACACCTCCGTTGGTATTCCATCAATTCTTGGGGCCTTATTCTTTTTGCCAATGTCTTCAGTGAATCTTTACTTTCTTCCTTTGGTACTGTTGGCTCTTGATCATTTGCTACTTCCTTAAATGATTCGGTGATGACTTTTTTTGGTACAATTACTGTTTATTACTTCTATCTTCTTTTGATACTTCCTGCATCATTCAAGATTTTGCAACTTTAGTACTGCAACTCAAGGCTTGACTTTGTTCTTCAGGTCTTTCAGCTCGAGAGATATGAAGTGTGCTCTTCCATCCTTTGTAACAGCATTTAAGAAACTGAAAGACAAAAAAAAAAGAAAGAAAAAAGAAACAGAAAGACATGTCACACTGGGAAATCTGCTATTAAAGACTTCTCCAAAGCTCCAGAGAGCTGGAATGTCAGTTTAAAAACCGAGGTGTACCATAGTCTTTTTAGTTACGTCCTATGCATCTAAAAAGCTGGATAAAGAATAATCAATGCCTTTAATGGTGTTGGTGAAGAGTATTGAATATGCCTTGAACTGCCAAAAAGAACAAACAAATCTGTTTTGAAGAAAGTGCAACCAGGATACTCCCTAGAGTCAAGGATGGTGAAACTTTGTCTCATTCATTTTGAAAGTATTTTTAGGAGGAAACAATCTTTGGAGAGAGACTACATGCTGAGGAAGGTGGAGGGTTGGAGCAGGAAGGTATAGCCTCGAAAAGATGAATTAGCACAGTGACTACCACAGTGAGTTTGAACATGACAGAGATGAGAACAATGCAGGATTGGGCAAGGTTCAGATTTAATATTTGTAGGACTGCTATGAGTTGTAGTCAGTTCAGTGGCACCTAACAACAAAACAATATCTGTAAGATACTGTTCCTAGCTCTGTGAGATATCAGACAAACAGCAAGCACAACAAAACCCCAAGACACGTTCTTTCCCTCAAGGATCTTGAAGGCTGTGAAGAGAGGAGGCATGCTAGGAGGGAAGCAATTCGGGGGAAATGAGTAACACAGAAATGACACGGTCAAACATTGCTCTGGGGATGCTGGTAGAATCTTACTGATGTCCTCAAATAAGAAGCCTCCTAACACAGGTCTTGAATTGTGATGTCTCACTTGCATCTGCTTCACAGAACTCCTAACTCGAGTTGGAGTCTTCTTAGCTAGGTGCTGGCTGCGGAATAGTGTCACTGTCATTTACTTGGGGATATTTTGTTCCTTTACACTACTCCTTGTTTACAAAGTAGTGGCTGTTGATAGCAGGGCAATGCTGGAGAGGGGAGAGGGAGAGGGAGAGAGAGAGGGAGAGGAAGAGGGAGAGGGAGAGGGAGAGGGAGAGGGAGAGAGAGATGTAACGTAAACGGACTGATCTTATATTGTCTTTCTGGACTCATATTTGATTAGTGAAACCTGGATCTGTCTCCACTGTATACTGCTCCCTGTTTAGCCATGGGTCTGCTGGTTTCTCAACACTCAGAATAAGCACTTGGGCTACTGATTCACAGCAGTCTTAATTGTCTTTGTCACAGCACTAATGCAGGAGATCTGTTAGTGTTACCCACAAGTTGTATCGCTGCCACCACACATACTTCTCTCTTCTAAGTTTATCATGTAACTAACTGTTGTTTCTCACTGTACATCTGGTTTGTAATTGAAGCTGTATGGAGGGGTCCCTGAATGCCAAAAACTCAAGATGGTGCTGCAAATGCACCAGAAGCTCCCTTGAAGAAAGATGGGTGATTTTCTGTTTTGAGATCTACGGCTTCAGAAACTCATTGGAGGGCCACCTAGGAGTTGGTTCCAACTCAAATAAAACAAGCTTGAGGTTTTTTTAGTTTTGTTAACCTAAATAGGTTGAACTCATCCAGAAACACCACAGAAGAAAGGTCCAGTGGTCTACTTCAGTAAAATTTACAGCTTAGAAAACCCTGTAGACTGAGGTCCCCAAGAGTTGGAATTGACATAGAAATGGGCTTGGTAATCTTGGTTACTTGTTCCCAACAGAGTGTGGAAACTATTGAACAATCTCACTGATTCCACATGCAAGCAAGATTTTACTGAAGATTATCCAAAAACTACTGGAACAGCACATCAGCAGAGAACTACCAGAAGTCCAGGCTGGGTTTAGAAGGGGTCGTGGTACTAGAGATATTGTAGCTGATGTTAGATGGATCTTAGCTGAAAGCAGAGAATACCAGAGGAATGTCTATCTGTGTTTCATTGACTATGAAAAAGCATTTGACTGTGTGGATCATAACAAACTGTGGCTGACTCTGAGAAGAATGGGAATCCCAGAACATTTAATTGTGCTAATGCGAAACCTATACTTGGACCAGGAGGCATTCGTCAGAACTGAGCAAGGGAACACTGCATGGTTCAAAATTGGGAAGGGCGTATGCCAGGGATGCATCCTATCTCCATACCTTTTCAACCTATATGCAGAACAGATTATTCAGGAGGCATGAGGAGAAATGTGGGGTCAAGATTGGTGGATGATTTATCAACATTCTGCCTTATGCAGATGGCACAACCCTGCTTGCTGAAACTGAAGAGGACCTGAAGCACCTGCTGCAGAGTGTCAAGGACTGCAGCCTCCAATATGGATTGAGGATCAATGTCAAGAAGAAAAAGATTCTCACCACTGGACCAATTGGTAGCATCACAGTGGATAGTGAAGAGATTGAGATTGTACACAGTTTTAGTTTTCTTGGCTCTACAGTCAACTCTTGGCACCAGCAGCCAGGAAATTAAAAGGCTCATTTTCATGGGAAAGTCTGCTGTTAGGGACCTCTCCAAAGTACTGAAGAGCAATGGTGTCTCTCTGGAGACTAAGGTGCGTTTGATACAGGCCATGGTCTTCGCAATCACTTTTTATGCATCAGAGAGTTGGACAGTGACCAAGGAGGATAGAAGGAGAATTGATGCCTTTGAGCTGTGGTGCTGGAGAAGAGTATTGAGGATACCATGGACTGCCTAGAAAACAAACAGATTCTTCCTGGATTGGGTGGGTTAAACCAGGTGGCTCCTTGGAGGCAAGGATTCTGAGGCTCCATCTAACATACTTTGGACATGTTGTGAGGAGAGACTGATCCTTGGAGAAGGACATAATGCTTGGGAGGGTGGAGGGATGGTGCAAGAGGGGAAAGCCCTCTATGAGGTGGATTGATTCAGTGACTAGGATAATCAGGATGGAGTGTCAGAGACAGTGCGATTGGCACAGGACAGAGCAGAGTTTAAGGCTGTTGTACATAGGGTCGCTATGAGTAGCAAGTGACTCGACGGCACATAACAACAACACCACCAACAACAACAATCTTCGTTATTACTGCTGTGTTATTGTTCTAGATATCTCAGCTCACCCCGGCTGAGACAGTACTTGATTGCTTTTCCTGCCAGTAAATTTTGGTCCACTTGGGAGATTTTTGCAAGTGTGTTACAATGCAGTATATTACAAAGCTCTGATCAAAGCTGCTATTGGAGTTAGCTGGTGTAACTGTGAAAGATACACAAGTGGGCACCTTTAAAGAGAATTTACTTCTCTCACAGTTTAACAGACTGGTATTGTTAGGTGTCATTAAGTAAAATATGACTCCTAGCGGTCCTATGAACAACAAGTCTGAATCCTTTCCTGTGCCATCCTTATAATTTCTGACACACTTTTCAGACCACTAGATTGAGAGTGTAGAGAGTCTGAATTTAGGGCATTGACTCTTGAGAGAGTGATTCTGTCTTGTCGGTTATGGTGGGAAAGAAATCCTTGTCTCAGCTTCTTTAGCCCAGGCATTCCTCAGCTCCTCGGTGATCTTTGCGTGTACTTGCCCTCTTTGTCCAGACTGCTCCTGTGTTTCTCAGAGTGATTATGTTTAGGACATACCCTGCACTGATAGGGCTTCAGTAACAACACAGAGATCCTTATCAAACAGGAGGAGTCCACAACTACAGGGCCTAGGATGTCACCTGTACTTGGGGAAGCTGCAGTTCAATCTATCACAGTTTCCATGAGAAAGAGTCCTGTATCCATTTAACCTTGTGAAATTTCCCAAAAGGATAATAATTGCCATTCATGCACACATGCAGCTAGTTTTGGTTATTGCCACATCCTGATTTAAGCCCCTACAGCCTGCAGAGGGTAATGAGGAAGGCTGCAGGCTGATGTGAACAGTGTCCCATTCACAGGTTACAAGCATATGCTTGTCTCAAGTGCCAGCCATAATGGTACAGGGTAATGCCATCTGTAGTCTTGATTCAGGTGTTAGCACCAGTTAGGAGGGTGACATAGAGTAGAAACAGGGAGGAAAAACACAGTAATGTCCATGTTCCCATTGGCCTAAGAGAGGGAACAGATGTTTGCTGTTTGCCTACATTCCATGTCCACTTGGAAGTGGTTGGAGAACCTTTAAGCTTGTCTGATGATCTTTCTGGGCTTTAATTCCCTTTGACTTATAAAACAGTGATCTACCTGCTCCGTTAGAGGAATGCCTTCATAGACCTGATGAGGAATGCTTCTCTGCATGGAGCCTTGCTGTTATTTGATGTTTCATTCCCAGGAGAATAAAGCCTGCCCATTTGGTGTGAGTCCCAGAGGAGGGTTCCGACAGGTGCTGGTGTGAGCTTCTGGCAGAGGAGCCGCTTAAAGGGCAGCGCACCGTCTTGTTTTGATCTTGGCTCAGATGGAAGCTTTAGTGAAGTGCTCTCTCAGGCTGCACAGGGGACTCTTTGATCTTGCTTGTCTAATAGACAAAACTCCCTTCTCTCTTTCCTCTGAGGACAAAAATAAACAGAGAAGCTTGAGTTTTTGAAACAGCTGCATAAACAATGCAATTTGAATGTATGCAAAAATATGAGGGTTATATATGTTCATACACTTATCCTCTTGATCCCACCTTTTGCATCCTTTGTAACAATCTTCTCACACTTCATCTGGGAGAGATTTCCATCCAACATAGTGAAATCCTGTCCCTAATGCTCTAAGGGTTTAAGGCCATGGGATATTTGGGCAGAAACATTTCTTTTCCCTGGACAAAGTCTGATTCTGAGATAGTAAGCGATTTTTTCACAAGGTCCCTAGAAGTACAACAGCTTGTGCTCAACTGATAATGGAAAAGTTGGTAGTCAAAGACCATCCAGAGGCACCTTGGAAGAAAGACATGGTGATCTGCGTCTGAAAGGCTAGAGTCTTGAAAACTGTATGGAGGGGCATTTTACTGATAAACATGGTGGTGTCCAGGTTGAAAGCCATGTTGAGTGCCATGCTACTCTAATACACACAGGGTCTCCAGGTCATTGGCATTCTACTCTGATACACACAGGGTCCCCAGGTCAGAAGTGATATAGCAGCAGCCTGTTGGGGTTTGTTTGTTTGTTTGTTTGTTTGTTTTTGGGTTGCTAACACTCCAGAGAGTAGGTAATTTGAGCTGATTTTCTGGTGGTGGTGATGAGTTTATTACATTTGGTTGATTGAGTCTGAAGGTTTGAAACAAAACTCATCTTCTCTTGGTTGTCCTCTCTTGCGAGCTGCCTCTGAATACTTTTTTAATGCCATCAGTATCTAATGCTTGTCTTGCTTCATACTCTGAAGCACGCTTTGTCTGTTTTACTCTCTCTTCTGATCAGTCTCCATAAACTAGTTTTCCTTTCCATCCTCTTTTTGTTCATGTCCTCCTTGACACTGTTACAATGTTCAAGATGTTACTGTCGGGACAGTATAACAGTTGCCCAATTATTAGTGGAAATTTACATTTTAAAGTAAATGTAAGTGGATTGGCTTTATAATACATGTGATAGAGAGGAAAACTCAAATAGAACTTTTAGACTCTCAGATTCACATAGAAGAAACAGTGATTTTCAAGAGACACAGAAGATAAACATTTAGAAACCATATTTGACCTTCTAATGCTTCCTGTCTTGAATTTCTCTTCCTAACATATCTTGTGTGTTTCTGTGTTTATACCTGTTTATATCTCTGTTTGTGTTTACCCTCCTTAGAATGCTAGCATTCCTTCTTACCATCAAATCAGAATCTCATTATTCAGAGTTTGGCTCGTTTTCTGTCCCCGTTGTCCCTAAGAACAACAAGCAGAAGGTTCTGCTCTTTCTATTAAATTTCTAGAAGTCTTATGTTGTTCTTGTGTACTATAGAGTTGGAACTGAGCCCTAGCAGACCCCTCCATGGGTTTTCAGAGGCAATTAATCACATGGGAGGAGATTGCCCATCTTTCTTCTGTGGAACAACTGGTAGCCTTGCTTTGAACTGCTTGCAGTGCAGCTTCTTGCCACTAGGCCACCAGAGCTCTCTAGAAGTCTTATATCTGCTATTTTACACTTGATTTAAGGTCCTATTTCATGGATATTTGTGTCTACTACTTACTTAAATTTTTACTGTATTATAAATTTGTGGACACAGGTATGTTTGTCTTAAGCATATTTGTTAATTAAAGAGCCTAGTATAGCCTGTCATACTGCCTTGCTTATGGTAGCTCATAAATGCTTGAGAAAAAAAATGGACTATATATGAAACCACGATAATGACATTTCTGTCCATTATTTAAAATATAATGTTTATGAAGGTCTTTATTTATAAAAATTGTGTGAATCTCATTTAATTCTCACAGAAATCCTGTGGCATAGTTATTACTGTTGTAATCATTTAGGAAAAACAGGACCTGAAGAGATTAGATAATTCTTCCAGGGCTATGCAACTTGTTATTGAAAAAGTCTGAACTCAAATTTAGGTCTGCGGTTTCAGAACACACGTTCTTATTTCTGGCTATTTTACTCTGTAGGTACCCTAACTTCCATGCTAGTGGAGGAGATGTGTAAACAACAGTTTTTGTGGAGTTGCCATTAGAGAGGAACTGTGTGACTGTAGGGAGTGGACCTCTGTCAAAGACCCTTCACAAGAATCCATGAACTCTTACCTGAGAATTACTGGCTGTGCAGTACAGTGGGTTACTTAATATGACTTTTCTAGCCACTGTCTTTGAAACTCTCACCACATGACTGCGTTATTGTTATTGTTGTTGTTCTTCTGTCAGGTATGACTCATTGACTCTATGAACAATAGATTTGAACCCTGCCCTATCCTCTGCCATTCTTATCATCTCTGACACTTGATTGAGCCCATTGCCACAGTCACCGTGCCAACCTTCTTGTTGATAGTCTTCTTCTCTTTGATAGACCTTTTCAAGCATGATATCCTTCTCTAAGAAATAGCCTCTCTTAACAACATGGCCAAAATGTGAAATGAATCTTTGTCATTGTTGCCTCCAAGGAGTATTATGGTTGCACTTTTCCAAAGATATCTGTTTGTTCTTTTGGCAGTCCATAGGATATTCAGCACTCTGCTTCAACACCGCAACTCAAAGACATCAGTTCTTCTGTCATTCTTATTCATTGTCCAGCTGTACAGGACTATACAAATGTGAAATGCATGTGGCCCACTCCTTAGTGTACTCATAATGCAAATGATGTAAATGGACCCTTTTGGTGACCTTGTCAGTAAGTTATGTGGATCACTAATGTGGGGGTTGGTCACTTTTGGCACCCTGTTAGCTTAAAGTGAGCTGGTCCTGAAATGGAAAAGGGAGAAATCTCACTACCATCTAGAAAGAACAGAAATGCAGAGGCTGGTAATGAGGCAGAGCTATAGGCTTCTCACCTAGAGATCATAAAAGCTGTGTGCTTGCTGACAGAGTGGGTGTCTTTGGCCATTTATTGGGGAGCCAGGCCTATTAACCCATAGAGCTAGAGTCAAGCTCCCTGGGGCCTAGCCTTACCGGTAGAGTGAGGGTGGCACACAATTAGCCAAGCTAAAAGAGGTTTGTAACACTTGCCAGAGCAGAGGGCAAGGCCTTAAGGCTAAGGACCTGAGAGAGGCCAGTCTTTGAGTGTTACTGAGAAGAGGCTCAGTAACCGGAATGATTACTACTCTTATAAACCCCACAATCATGAGTACTCTCTTTGAGTTCTCAGTGTTCATTGCAATGAATTATCAATATCAGTAGAGAAATTATGAACACCATTGGTTGATAATAGATTTTATAGAAAAAGGACCTGGAGTGTGTAGCAGGGAGGGGGACCTTGCTTGACTTCATGGAAATCAACTGTGCTTTTTGATGTTGTTGATTCTTCTTTCTCCTTGTGAAGTTAGTAGGAGTCACTTGTCTCCATACTTATAAATTTTTGTAGACAGCATAGAGTATCCACACAGCTTTTCTCTCTGCTTGGCTAATGAGTCTCAATGTCTAAGTCTATAATTTTTTTCTTTTTAAGATCAGTTCAAATGATCCTGCATATCATGGTATATTAGCATTTATTCTCAGTCTTTGAATTTTTTACACTATAAAATGGTTGATTATGAGAGAGAGTGAGAGGAAAAGTTTAGAGAAGCATTGTCTGTAAGAATTTTTTTAAATAATGTAAAAAAAAAAAAAGCAACTGTGAATTTCTGTAAGCTACAGAGCAAAAGCAAGGAAACACCAAATAAGCATCTGATGAGGAAAACGGACAGTGGCCTTCACAGAGGGCACAGTGCTCAGCTCTTTTTTCCACTTGTGTTCAGCATATCTGAGTCTTGGAAATTGTTTCCCTGGACTTGAGAGGTCACTTGGTTTAACCTTCTGCCCTCTCATATGTTGTAGAAAATGCCTTCACAGAATCCCTGCTGGGTGGTCACCAGCTTCTGCTTGAATTCATTCAGTTGGCAGGAAGGTACTTGCTAAAAGCCATCTATTTACTCAATGTCCTCTTTTGACATTTTGGAGTTATCCATTCTAAATCTAATTTTCCAGATGATAGCCACTTAAATAAATATTTAAGAGCTGATTTTTTAAAAATTAATGATTTGTATACTGCCATTCATATACTTTGTATTTCATTCATATACATTATATTTTATGCAAGAATTCATATATTGTGTTCAGGCCTGATTCTTATACCCCTCTTCAGTTGTTGCTGCTGCTAGGTGCTGTCAAGTTGACTGCAGCTCATACCAGCTCTCTGACTAACAGATCAAAACTGCCCTATCCTGCTGTATCCTCATAGTCTCGGCCCTGCACAAGCTCACTCTTGCAGTCACTCTGTCAAACGTTGAAGGTCGTCTTTTACTCTAATTCTCTACTTTTCCTGGCATGATGTCTTCTCCCAAGGTTTGGTACCTTCTGATAACATAGCCAAAGTATATGAGAAAAAGTTAACATCCTTGATTTTAAGGATCACTCCTGCAAGACAGACTTTTATGTTATTTTGTCAGTTCACAGTATATTCAGTGCTTGTTGCCAGCACCAAAATGCAAACAATCTTTGGTTTTCTTAATCATGGTCCAATTTTTACATGTATGTGAGACAATTGAAATACCATGGTCAATTCAATTAGACCTAACTATATTTTTATTTCATTTGTTTGATGAAACTCAATAAATCACGTATTTTGTATTTCTCTGTGCTCAGTGCAGAGGAATAAGCATTCTTTTTTTTTTTTTTTTTTTAACAAATAATCCTTTATTGAAATATTTTCATCTGTAGTTCCTTAGCTAGCTGGGCATTCCACAGCACCACTGTTGATGTCTTCTATGATGTCATGAGGGTGA
>NW_006400226.1:170192-178037 GCF_000299155.1 Elephantulus edwardii | reverse complement strand
CGGCATGGCGGAGGCGGCTGGTGTCGGATGAACCAGGATGCGGGACGACCGAAGAAAGTTGCACCGAGGCCTCCTCGAACCGAAAGCCAAAAGAGGAATAAGCATTCTATTTACTAGAGATATAGCTATGAATAAAATAAAGCCTTTTACCTCTTTTAGGAGTTCTGAGTGGTCTGAATTGTTTTGCTTTAAATACATTTTGATGCTAATTGAAAGGATGGAGATTTGAATCCATCCAGAAGTCCCTTGGTGACCTACTTCCAAAACATTAGTCATTGAAAATCCTCTGGGGAGTAGGCCTACTGTACATATGCAGATTGTCTGAGGGAAGTGTTTTGTTTTCCCCCTCTGGGAGTTCCTTGGAAAGACATAGTATGCATTGGCCTACTAACTTAGAGGTTTGTGGTTTGAATCCACACAGAAGCATATTTGCAAATAAGACCTGGCAGCCACAGGCTGGGCTCTCCTGCAGTGCACAGTGAAAACAACTTGCTCATATCCGATTGTGTCATCTGTTCTGTGATAGCACTACCTCTGAACCTCATCCTGTTCCCACAGCCTACTCCAGACAATCAAGTCTCTCCTGTAATCAGGTATCAACAATACAGTGCTGCAATAGTGAAACTTTTGCTTGGGTTGTCTCCTTTTGCACCATGGTCAACTCCAATCCTGCTTTTAACTTCATCCCACCCAATAAACAATGACATTTGTGGCTTAGTGTTAAGGAGCTACACTTTGAACCCAAAGGCACATAGTTCAAATCCATCAGCTACTCCTCAGAAGAAAGATGGACAGTCTCCTCCCATGTGATTGCCAGCTTCTCAAAACCTTTTGGAGTTTAGTTTGATTTAGTTCCAACACAACAGTACACAACAACAACAATCTTTTAAGTACTCAATATTTTTACTGGCTGCTGATTGTAAGATAAAGTTTTTGTGAGGTTACATTGCAGATAGTATAGTTAGTGTCATAAAACAAAGTGTATGAATGGTTGGATGGAAAACTATTTACCTTTATACATTTTCACTATTAAGTGATAGTAAAAAATTAAGTATTGTGAGATATGTATGTGGAAGGGTGCACGCATGATGGTTTGCAGACCCTGGGAACACTGAGGTTCAAGCTGAGGCAAGCTGTTTATTTGGAAGACTCATAAGTATCAGTGTTAGTAGGCTCTTGTTTTTGGAGAAGATTCCTCTAGTATTTTACTCTCAAGTATTATGGACATTTGTCTGTGCCTTCTGAGATTGAGAGAGCTGAGCTGGGAGCAGAGTTTGAACCTGGTATGTTGAGCTTGGACTTCCCTTTGTTGTGCCTTGGCCTTGCTGGTCTAGAATATAATTTATTCTATAAAATATATACATTCTTGTACACCCATGTTTATTGCAGCTTTGTTTGCAGTAGCAAAGAGCTGAAAACAACCCAAGTGCCCATCAACAAACGAATGGATAGAGAAGCTCTGGTATATTTACACAATGGAATACTATGCTGCATTGGCAAACAAGGAACTCATGAAATATTATGCAAAATTGATGACCCTGGAGGACATTATGCTGAGTGAATTATCTCAGTCACAAAAGCACAAATATTGCTTAGGGCCACAGTTATAAAATGAGACTGACATCAGGGTTGAGGGAAGTTAGAAAAGGAGGGGAGGAATGATGTATATTGCTTTGATGATAGAGATCTGTTTAAAAGGGATATATGAATAGGTATTTTTGTCATTACAGAAGTCCAGAGTGAAGGCTACATAGTGGAGTGAACTTGGGAGGATGGATTGCATAACAATGAAAGAGTTTTTCTTTTCAAGAAGAGTGATTTGGGGGGGAGGGGTGGGCAGGGAGAAAAGGGCAACAATGAATGACTGGAAATCCTGTCTCCGTAAACTTTCATTAAAATTAATAAATACATTTTAAAATATTTTTGTATATATTCTGTATGTTCATATATATGTTGAATATATGTTATATATTATATATATTCCTTGTCATTGCTAGTCTAGAATATATTCTATTTTATAAAGTATGTTTATAGGATAAAAAAATCTAGAAACTGATAAGCATCCTCTTCAAAGGAGATACGTGTGGTCCTCTTATTAAAAAGCCTGGATTCTAACAAGATTTTTGCCAAGTGACTTCTTGGTCAGCCTTGACATAGAACTGTAGTTCACCAGTTTACATAGCATTTTTGGTTGTGTCATGATTATTTTCCATGGTGAATAGAAAACTTAAGATTGTCATTATGTGCCATCAAGTTGGAACCAATTCAAAGTTCAAAGATGAGTGGGTTTTCAGTAAATCTGTAAAACTATGAATTGCACAGGAGATTTCCCCTCTTTCTCCTATGGAACAGGTGGTGGATTTGAATCATATGCCTTTTGGTTGTGAACACAATTCCTTACCAGTAAGCCACCAGAGTTCTTGCTGCTTCTGAAAGATTGTTATTGTTTTGTGTCATTGAGTTGGAACAGACTCATAGCTGACCTTCGAGTTTTTAGAGACTTGAAATTGCAATGGCCATCTTACTCCCATGGAGCTTTTTGTGGGTTTGAACCACAGGCCTTAGGGTTAACAGTGAAACTTCTTACCACTAGGCCACCATAATCTTCTCTAGATTAGAGGATATATAAAAAAGAGTATAATGTGGAAATCACAGTTAGGCTAAGAAATTGCACTTAAGTCTTTGGGAAGCTGGGTTTAGATAAAAAAACAACAACAACATTTTAACTGACTTGTGGACAAAGAGATTAAGTGGGAGGTCCCTGGATGGTTTGTACTGGACTGTTAACCTGTCCAGTGAGACCAAGAAAGGGCTGGTGATCAACTTTTGTCATGATTACAGTTAAGTAAAGCTATGGAGAAATTCTGTTCCAATCCAGGGGTCCTCTTGCGTCATAAGCGATACTACAGCAGTATAGAACTATGTAGGATGATGTGGAAACAGTAGAATTGAGGTGGGCTCAATATAAGGAAAAGTTCAGAGGAAGTGATAAATTTATTGACCCAGACAGGAATACTAGGAGGCTTAATTATAGTCTACCAGCTTACTAATCAAGAAAACAAAAATCCTCACCAATGGGCCAGTTGGCAACATCATGTTTGATGGAGAAAAGATTGAAGTTGTCAATTACTTAATTTTACTTGGATACACAATCAACACACTGGTATCAGCAGTGAAAAAATCAGAATAAATATTACATTGAGAAAATCTACTGTGAAAAACCTCTTCAAAGTGCTAAGGAAGCAGCTTAAAGACTAAGGAGAACCTATTCAAACCACATTTTTTTTCTCAATTACTTGCTATGAATCGAAAAGTTAGACAGTGAATGGGAATGACGGAAGTATCGATGCCTTTGATCTTTAGTCTTGGTGAATAGTACTGCACACCCTATGGACTGCCAAAAGAACAAGTCTATCTTGAAGAAGTGCAACCAGGGTGCTCCTTAGAGGCAAAGATGATGAAGCTTCATCTCACATAATTTGAGCATGTTGGTAGGAAGGGTCAGTCCTTGGAAAAGATGTCAATTTTCTAAAGGTGGAGGATCACCAAAAGAGAGGAAGACCCCAATGAGATGGATTGACACAGTGACTGTAACTGTGGATTCGAGTCTTACCAGGGTTGATGAGGATGGCACAGGATAGGACAGGGTTCAGGTCAATATTCCCAACATTGCTATGAGTTGTGTTCATCTTGACAGCACCTTCAAACAACAAGCACACTAGTCAGCCAACCAATAAGAATTTCTGCCATAATTTTGACCCTTGTCAAAATTACCTTGTGTCTAGTATTTCTCAGCTTTAGCCACACAGGAAGGGTTACCAAGCCCACTATAGACCAATTAAATTAGAAACGCTGGGGATAAAGACCTGAAAATTAATGTGTTTAAAATATCTCCCCTCTTCATTTTAAATTTGCAAGTGGAATTAAGACTTAGGATAGAGTCTATATGGAAGATAATCAGATGCAAAATAGAATTTCTGTTTTTGAGGTCCTTGATTTGAGCTTGAAACATAATGGTCAAAAGTTTAAATAATAAGGTATCTGTGTCAAAAAAGTAAAAGAAAATGTGCCTTTGAGTTGATGAGAGCGAGACTTGAACTTTCATGCTTTGGACATGTCCTCAGGAAAGACCAGTTGTCAAAAGGTGATAGCATATTTGGTCAATGAGAAGGAAGAAACCCTGAGTGAGATGAGATGACCATAACCACAATCATGGAACAGAGAGACTCCCAGTCACAAAGACAGCTGGGGCTCGGCAGTGTTCAACCTGCTCTCCCTGAGATAGAGCCATCTTGACGGTGACAGTGTGTGGCAGCAGGGGCCACAGGGACTATTAATTGTATTCAACCTTGAAATAAATGCTGAGAGGAACAAATCCTGAAGAATAACAAACACAGCCCTCTGTTCTTAAATGTAATATTTTTATGGAACAATGGAAAATTAAATACATTGGAAAAACGCACAACTATTTGCTCCTAATTTATGTTAGATAATATAAATGCAGTTGTTGTTGTTGTTGTTATGTGCCATTGAGTTGCATGTGACTCATAGCAACCCTATGTACAAGAGCCCTAAATGCTGTTCTATCCTGTGCCAACCTCGCTGTCTCAAACACATTCATTCCCACCACTCCACTCACAGAATCAATCCATCTCGTTGAGGGTCTTCCTCTCCAGCACCATCCTTCCACTCTCCCAAACATGATGTCCCTTTCCAGGGACCAGTCCCTCCTTGCAACATGCCCAAAGTATGTCAGACGAAGCTTCAGAATCCTTGACTCCAAGGAAGATTCTGGCTTCACCCTCTCCAGGACAAACCTGTTTGTTCTCCTAGCAGTCCATGGTATGTTCAACACTCTTCTCCAGCACCCCAACTCAAAGGCATCAATTCTCTTTCTGTCATCCCTAAAAGATATCTTTAAATATACTTTTAGTCAAAACTGGAATTTAAGTTTTGCTTTAAAGAGCTGTTAAGTTTTACTAGTTTAAAAAGTGATGAGTACTTCTTAAGCACTAAGAATATTTACATAGATTATCTCACTTAATTCCCATATCCTTATATACTGTGTATTTTTATGTATGCTTTTCAGGTAGAAAAAGAAAAAGTGGTGTGTATATATTACTTCTCAAGCATTAAGCATTTTTACATCTATTATCTCACTTAATTATCATAATATCCTTATAAACTATGTATACTTTGCAGGTAGAAAAAAACTTAAGTTTGGGGACATTAAAGAAATTTGTCAAGGCTCACATAATTATTGTTGTTGATTGCTTTCGAGTTGAGCATGACTCATAGCGACCCTATGAATAAAGGCCTGAAACCCATATCCAGCCATTGACATTTATCAAAGTTCATAGAGTTTCTGGAGGCATGTTATTTAGGAAGTGGATACCACTCCTGCTTCTAAACCTGTCATAGTATGTTGTTGTTAAGTGCCATTGAGTCACCTGCAATGTATAGTGACCTTATATACTGCAGCTCTGAACCCTTCACTGTCCTGAGTCACTCTCACTAACTCCAACACACCAGCCCCCATTGCCCTAGTTACTGTGTAAATCCATCTCATTGGGGTCTTCCTCTCCTGAGGTGTCTGTTCACCCTTCTGAGCATGATGTTATTCTCCAAGGAGCAATCGCTCCTGGTCACATGCCCAAGGTGAGACAGAGATTCAAAATCCTAGCCTCCAATGAGAGACTTGGGTTCACCCTCTCCAAGACAGGCCTGTTTGTTTTTTTGGCAGTCCATGGTAAGTTCAACACTCTTCTCCAGCACCACAACTCAAAGGCAGCTCTTTTTCTTCTGTCGTCCTTAGTCAGTGTCCAACTCTCTGAAGCATAACAAGTAATTGAGAAAACCATGGCCTGGATTAGGTACAACTTTGTATTTAAATTTACATTGTTGCTCTTCAGCACCCTGGAGAGGTCCATGACAGTAGATTTTCTCAGTGCAATTTGTCTTTTGATTTCCTGACTGCTGGTATTAAGAGTATTGATACCTCAATCTCTTCTCTATCTAATATGGTGCTGCCAATTGGCCCAGTGGTGAGAATCTTTCTCTTCTTGATGTTGAGCTTCACTCCATATTGAAGACTATAATCCTTGACCTTTTGCAGCAACTGCTTCAGGTCATCTTCAGGTTCAGCAAGCAAGATTCTGTCATCTGCATATCATAGGTTGTTGATGAGTCTTCCTCCCATCCTGATGCTGTGCTCCTCCTCATAAAGCCCTGCTTCCAGAATGATATGTTCTGCATACAGATTGAAAAGGTTCGGGGAAAGGATACATGCATGATGGACTCCTTTCCTGCTTTTGAACCATGTAGTGTTTCTTTGCTCTGTTCTGAGGACTACTTTTTAGTCCAAGTATAGGTTCCATATAAGCATGATCAAGCGCTCTGAAACTCCCATTTTCCTTAAGATTAGCCACAATTTGATCCACATAGTTAAATGCTTTTGCATTGTCAATGAAACACAGCTGAACATTCTTCTGGTACTCTCTGGGTTCCTGACACTGTGTGTGTGGAGATGCCACTTGGTTTGAAAGCCAGATCCCAAAATAGATTTGAGGCTGAAGATATCCTTTCCTGAAAGATGAGATTAAGGTAGCTGAGTTGACACCCTTCTGGGAGAAAGGTGTTACCTGATTATTAAGTGATGTAATTATACTTAGATCTTGGGCTCTTGCCAATATCTTTTTTTGGTTTATTATTATTTTTCCCTTTTTAATTAATTTTAATGAAAGTTGACAGAGACTTTGGATTTCCATTCATTCATTGTTGTACTTTTCTCCCTGCTCATCTCTCCCCCCAATTCCTTTTCTCTTTGAAAAGTAAAAGAAAAATTCTTTCATTGTTCTACAATCCCTCCCGCCAGTTCCACTATGCAGCCTTGATTTTGGACTCCTGTCATGACAATAATACTTAATCATATGTCCATTTTAAACAGTTCTCTTCCTCATCTGTATTAATGCAGTATACATTATTTATTCCCTCTTTTCTTAGGTTCCTTCCAACCCCAATGTTAGTCCCGTTTTAAAACGTTGGCACTATGCAATATTTGTCCTTTTGTGACGAGATATTTCACTCAGCATAATGTCCTCCATGGTCACCTATTTTGTATAATATTTCATGAGTTCCTTGTTTTTCAATGATGCATAGTATTCCGTTGTGTGAATATACGAGAGCTTCTCTATACATTTGTTTGTGGATGGGCACTTGGGTTGTTTCCAACTCTTTGCTATTGTGAACAAAGCAGCAATAAACATGGGTGTGCATATATATACTTGGGTGGCGGTTATGGTTTCTTAGGGGTATATTCTCAGTAGTGGAAATGCTGGGTCAAATGGTATTTCTATTTGCAACTTTTTGAGAAAGCGCCATAGTGATTGCACCATTTTACACTCCCACCAACAGTGAATAAGGGTTCCAGTTTCTCCACAACCTTGCCAGCATTTGATGCTTGCTATTCTGTTAAATTTTTCTATTCTTACTGGGGTCAGTCAGAAGATATCTCATAGTTGTTTTGATTGGATCATGGACCTAGGACTAAAACCAAGGACTATAAACTTCATTAGAGAAAAGCTCAGAAGAACTTAAGAAGTCTTGCTACACCAAACAAACAGTCTTCTAAGCATTCTGAAAAATCCACAATTACGAGAGGATAAAATAGATGAATGGGACCTTCTAAGAATCAAACCCCTATGTTGTTGTTGTTATGTACCGTCAAGTCGTTTGTGAATCATAGTGACCCTATGCACAACAGCCCTAAACCCTGCTCTATCCTGCGCCAACCGCACTGCCTCTGACACACCCATCCCGATTACCCCAGTCACCGAATCAATCCAT
>NW_006400226.1:162328-168762 GCF_000299155.1 Elephantulus edwardii | reverse complement strand
TAGTGACTCAGTATATTCCTTCCATCTTCTTTTAATATTTCCTGGATCATTCAATATTCTGCCCAAAGCATCCTTGATTACAGCAACTCTAGATTTGAATTTGTTCCTCAGTTCCTTGAGCTTAAGAAATGCTGAGCGAGTTTGGCCCTATGCACATCCAAAAACTCCAACAGGTTAAAATGGGAACCACAGACTGGGAAAAATAATTGAAAATGACATGTCAGATAAGGGACTTACATTTAGAATTTATAAAATACTCAAGTACTACACAAGATAAAGGTATTTAACGCAATTGAGAACTGGACACAGGATGTGAATAGACACTTCACCAAAAAAGACATTCAGAAGGCCAGCAAGCATATGAAAAAATGTTTTTTGCCAATATCTTTGGGATCAGTTTGTGCAGAGGCAGTAATGCCCAAGTGACACAGTATGCTGTCTGTTTTTAAGTATCTTGTGTGTTTTGAGTAGCATGTTAAGTTGAGTAGATATTTATTGGAAAGATGAGTTGAAGCCCATTCAATTTGCCAAGGCTTTTGATGTCAGGTCCATGGAATTTAAGTTTTAGAGCCAGAGAATGAAATGATGAAAAGCAGTTTTCAGAGAGATCACAAAGCCCAGGAGCCAATTAAAATATTTCAATAATCAAGGCATGAAGGAGGGAAGGAAGAATGGAATAAAGCCAGCCACAGAGAAGCTGTGAGAAAAACGTAAAGCATGAGTAGAAGTACAACTGCTCCCATGTCAGGGCACACCACAATGGCATGTGTTCAGTTGTGACTTCTTGTTATGTGCCATCGAGTCACCTGCAACTCCTAGTGATCCTATGTACAACAGCTCTGAGCCCTCTCCTATTCTGAGCCAATCTAACTGTCTTGATTCATCTGCCCCTGTTGTCCCAGTCACAATGTCAGGTCATGTCATCCAGGGTCGTCTTCTCCATTGTTGTCCCTCCACTCTTCCAAACATGATGTCCTTCCCCAAGAACTGTTTCCCTGATTAAATGCCCAAAGTATGTGAAACAGAGTTCAAATTCCTTGCCTTCAGAGAGCAACTTGGTTTGTTCTCTTGGCAGTCCATGGTATGTTCAGTACTCTTCTCCATCTTTTCATCACCACAACTCAAAGGCATCAGTTCTTCTGTCATGCTTATTCATTGTCCAACTCTTTGATGCATACCAAGTAATTATGAAGGCCATGACCTGGATCTGGTGCACCATAGTTTCTAGACTTATGGTCTGAGCTTTCTTACACTATAATAGAGCTTTGGAGTTGACAATGCATATTCTTCGAAAACTTTAAGAAAAAAAGGCAAATAACTGGGGATTTTTTTGGTTGGTGGTTTTGGTGTTTTTTTGGTTTTTTTCCCATTTAAATTCCATCTTCATTTGTTCTAGGATTATAAAGATAGCAGGTGCTTTGATTTAATTCATTTTGCAAGCTCCTGTGTGAAGGCACTGGAATTTCAGTTTTGAAATGTGGGCTCTTCTTGTTTTGGTTGAAGGTCAGCGGTGGACTGGTTTGGTTGTTTTATCTCACTCACAATCATGAATGAGCTGATTCGATTTGGCTAACAATGCGCTGTTGGCGGGAAGCCTCTTGTTTAGAGCCAATAAGGGCCTGGTTTTAATTGTATTTAGAATGAACATTCTCCTAAGTGGTACAACATTGGTCTGTCAATAAGCTCTACTGAGGTAACTTGGTGTTGCTGTGATATTGAATGCTGTGCCACTGGTATGTCAAATGCCATAATGGTCACCCATGGTAGACAGTGTTTGGTGGCGCTCTCAGGTTAAGACAGGCTTGGAAGCAGGATTGGTATCCACTTCCTAAACAACATACCTCCAGAAATGCTATGAACTTAGAGAAATGACAATAGTTATAGAACAAGGTTTAGGTCTTTTGTTCATAGGGTCACTATGGAGTCGTGCTTGACTCAGTGGCACTTAACAACATGTTTATAATTTGAGTTCTGAGAACAGATTGTTTTACATGGTGTGCTTGGAGCTCCAGAGATCGATTATTTATGTACAATCTCTTATTCATTCTAAGAACTCTAGTAATACTTTTCAGTGTACCAATAAACCTTATTTCACATTCTCATAGCTACTGTCAGATGTGGATTTTCATCTGCTAACAGGATCTTTTCCTTGACTGCATATGGGATCATCTACAAGATTTTACTGAGAAACTCCTACAGATTCTTTTCCTTGTATTCTATAACACTGTATTTACACCTGATGTGTGTCTTCAAATCATTACACTGTAATGTTAGCAATAGGGAGAAGTGGTTAATGAATCAGAATTATGTTAATAGTTCTTTGTGAATAATCATATGTTTGCTTAAGAAAGATTCCTGTGCTTTAGTTACTGATAGCATGAACCAAACCAAAACCACTACTTTGAATTGATGACCTTCAATTTACTTTACAAAAGCTGTAATTTTGATGAGAGAGAGGTGATTGCCCATTTCTCACCCATGGAGTTTTTGGTGAGTTTGAACTGCAGACCAGTCAGTTAGTAGACAAACACTTAACCTACTATACCGCTAACATCATAGATATGTGGAAATACTGAACTAGATAAAAAGAGATGGGAGTGGAGGGGTGAGGATGCAAAACCATAGGGTTGCATAATTTGGTAGGTAGAGGAAGGGGGTAAAGCAAGTGGGAAGTATTTAGGGGGTACTGAAAATACAGGGTAATGTTGGGCAAGTCCAATGGTGATTAATTTTAGTAAAATATAATGTATGGCAATTTGGTGGTGGAGGGAGGGGTAAAGGAAAGGGGGAAAATCCAGTGGGGACCTGAAAAGACCAGGCAATGGTATGTATAGTCCAGTGATGATTAATTTTATAAAACAAAATAATTTGGAATGATGGTATGAAATACAATAGTGTGAAAAACAATGTACATGAACTGTCTAAACAAGCCAATATAAAAGAAAAATGTAACACACACAAAAAAATCCCACCAAAAATAATGCATGGAAATGATTGTATGAAAAACAATGTGAATGAAGAATAGTGTGAAACACAATGTTTGCAAACTTTGTAAGGAAATAATTTCTTAAAAACAAAAATTAAAATACAATATTACTGATATTTCCATGAGGGCTAAAGAGCTTGGGCCAAAAGTTAACCATAAAGATTTCAATAGAACCTCCAAATAGTGAGATGTTATTGTTATTGTTAAGTGCCATTGAACTGAGTATGACTCATAATAACTCTAAGTACAGTAAATTTGAATCTTACCCTGTTCTGCACTATCTCCGATATTCTTGAGCTTAGTGCTGCAGTCACTGTGTTAGTCCATCTCAATGGGGGTTGTCCTCTCTTGCTGATCCTTCACCCTTCCAACCATGAAGTTCCTTTCTAAGGAATAACCTCTCCTGTGAACATGTCCAAAGAAGGAAAAATGAAGTTTTACCATCCTGCCACCAACGAGCACTCCAACTGCTTTTTTTCCATGACATACCTCGTCACTTTTTTTAGCAATCCATGGAATATTGAGTACTCTTCTCCAATTCAAAGGCATCTGTTCTTTTTCTCTTATCCTACTCATTTCTCAGCTCTCCAGTGCATAACAAGTAATTGAAAAGGCCATGACCTGAATAAGATTCACCTTAGTTTTCCAACTGGTATCATTGCTCTTCAGTATTTTGGAATGGTCTTTTTAGCTTTAGTTATAACATTTAAAATTTTAAATGTTAAATAGTACATTATGATACTATTTATGGTCTTGGTAAATAATCCATTACTGCCTATTTATACATTTATTTGGTATTGTTATTTTAACTTAAATTACTTTTACTTAATATTAAATATTTTCATTTTAAAATTAGATGGTTTTCCCTTTCTCTATTATAAACTTCGTGGTTGTTTAGCTCTTTGTCTTTCTCTTGACCCACTCCCTGTGGTATACCCTTGATTTGGCTATTAATACATGTTTTGATGGTGTTAATGATGATAATGAGTTTTAAGTAAGCTAATGTTTCCTAAGGAGCCCTGGTGGCATAGTATGTAATACATTGGGCTGCTTGCCAAAAGGTCAAAAGTTTGACTCCACCAGGCACTACATGGAAAAAAGATGGGCATTCTCTTCCATGAAGATCTGTAGCCCTGGGAAGCCAGTGAGGGTTGCTTTGAGTCATAATTGAAGGCATTGAGTCTTTTTCTGATAAAACAGACTTCATTGTATGCAACCAGGATGGCCAGGGTTTCACCTTTTGGTCCTTCATGGTTTTAGACACAGAGGTAGCAGGAAAAGCTTTTAACTTTACCTTTAGCAAAGCCTGTAGGATGTCATAGGAAATGCACTTAGAGAACTACACCCAGATAGTGGGCGTGGAGCAGTTCAAGGGAACTTCAGTAGCAGTTCAGAGACATAGCAGCCTAATGGCAGCTTTGCAAACTCATTTGTTTTAACACCTGTTTTAAATGGCATTCCCACAATTTTAAGCATCTCATCCTTCTCTGCAAAATCCCCCACACCTTTGTAGATGTTTTGTTAGACTACAGAATTCCTTTCTAGATGTAAATTTGATTCTATGTGTTTAAGCTAAAGAATAAATGTATAGGATATGTTTAGACAAGATTATCATCAAGACTTGATTTAATAAACTCTTCTCATCCCCCCAACTTTCCTTTGTATTTCTTCTCTTGAGGAAAAGATGCCAACATGTGATTTTAAGTCTTATCTGAAGGCATGGATGATCCTAGGTGGGCTTTGTTTATTTTTAGTTTGGTTTTTAAAAATTGGTTTTCATATAGTTTGTGTTTTATTAAAATATATTGTGTTCCATAAATGCCTCATTTGTATTATTTCAGACATTCATTTTCACACACTGTATCCCATAGAAATAATTAGCATTGCTCTATGCCCATTATTAAACCATCTTTTTGAGTCCCAGTTGAATTTCCCATTCCTTCTCCCCACACTACCCACTAAACTCTGATATTCTACTGATTTCCATACTTCCACTTTCCTGCCATCTTTTCCTTTTTTTTTTTTTGGACTTAAAAAAATTCTTTATTTTACTCTGATTTATTTAAAGTTTGAATACAGTGTTTTTCACAAAAGTTCTTTCTTATTTCCTTCACCCCACCCACCCATCGAATTGTACAACTCTATGATTAACACCCTACCCCTCATTCTCACCCCTCTATTACCACCCTCTTCCCCCTGACCTTGGATCCTCATACTCATTCTACAATAATTGTTTTATACAACCTCATAAGCAGTTCCTTACTTCACCTCTGCCTTGAATGTGGACTTCTGAGTTGTAAAATAACCCAGTTGTAGATGGAATTTCCTCTAGGACTTAAGAACAATAAATGATGTAGTTGAGCCTCTATATCTTGTGGTTCCTAACCTTTATACTATAATAGACAAAGTGCTAGTCAATAGGCCTTTTATTGTAAGAACTGCCTTCCCTCTGTAACTTGATTTGTGCTACTATTAGAGCCTCTACTTGTAATATTATTGCTTTTAAATTTTTGACTCATGTACTTTTAACTTGTTAGTTAAATTTGTGTCTTCTAGGCTGCAGCAGTTCCATGATACATCTTTAAGGATATGAACATGTACGGCTAAGCACAATTGATAACAGTGCATCTAAACTCCAAAATCAATCTCCACAATAGTCTATTGTGTTTCCTATTGCCAAAGGGGCCCTTTAGAGTAGTGAGAGAAGATCTTCACCCTGAAACCTACAGCGTCACTTTTCAGCAGGAAGTAGCTAAGAGAATACATTGTCCCCTTTTCTTTATGAATCAGGGTGAAGTCTCTCTCAGGAAGGAGTGATAGGGAATGGCAAAGGACACACTGACAAGGGAGATTAATCAGAACTGGCTTTGACAAGTACTGTGGCAATTGGGCAATTAAAACAGACTTTCAAGGGGGGAAAAAAGAGGAATGAACTGGGGAGGAGGGTAAAGAAAGTAGTGCAACAATGAATGAATGGAAACCCAAAATCTCTGTAAATGTTCATTAAAATTAGTAAAATTTAATTAAATAATAATGGTTTTATACAGTATTTGTCTTTGTGGGAGTGAGTTAGTTCACTCTGTAAAATGCTCTCTAGTCTTTCCCAAGTTAGGTAGTAATTTACAAAATGATTGTTCCTGCATGCTACGTAGTAAGTATTCCATTGTAGGAATATACCACAACTTCTCAAGCCATTCATTTGTGGTTGGACATCTGGGCTGTTTCTGTTATCTTGTGATGGTGAATAATGCTGCTATGAACATTGGTGTACAAGTTTCCCCCCAATAAAATTTTTGGACATTTTTTATTCACTTCTTCCTTGTAGTGATCCTTCTAGTTTGACAATAATAGTCTTATACCGTATTTGTCCTTATGAGACTGAGTTAGTTCATTCAGCATAATGGTCCCTAGCCTCTCTCATGTTATATAGTGTTATATGAAGTCATTG
>NW_006400226.1:149170-160358 GCF_000299155.1 Elephantulus edwardii | reverse complement strand
GTTGCCAGGAGGGACGGGTCCTTGGAGAGCGACATCATGCTTGGGAGGGTGAGGGACAGCGCAGGAGGGGAAGACCCTCTATGAGATGGATTGATTCTGTGACTGGGGTAATCGGGATGGGTGTGTCAGAGGCGGTGTGGTTGGCGCAGGATAGAGCAGGGTTTAGAGCTGGTGTGCATAGGGTTGCTATGAGTCGGAAACGACTCGATGGCACATAACAACAACAACAACAATTTTTTAATGCAGTGTGTATTTTTACAACATATTCTTCCCATTTAATTTTTTGCATTCATTCATTGTTGCACATTTTCCTCCCTGCCCACCCCTCCCCCCAGTTTGCTTTTCTTTATGAAAGAAAAAAAATTCTTTCATTGTTAAACAATTCCTCTCCCTCCCCCCAAATCCACAGTCCAGTTTACTATACATTTCTTTTTCTGGAATATTGTCATAAAAATAATACCTAATCATATATTACTTTTAAACAATTCTCTCCCTCATCTGTTCCAATGCAGTATACATTATTTATTCCCTCTTTTCTTAGGTTCCCTCCAACCCCAATGTCAGTCCTGTTTTACAACAGTGACACTATTCAGTTCTTTGTCCTTTTGTGACTGAGGTATTTCACTCAGCATACTGTCCTCCTGGGTCACCCATTTTGTATATTTCAAGAGCTCCTTGTTTTTCAGTGTAGTACAGTGTTCCATTGTGTGAATATACCACAGCATCTCTATCCATTCATTTGCTGATTGCACTTGGGTTGTCTCCAACTCTTTGCTGTTGTGAACAGAGCAGCAATAAACATGGGTGTGCCCATGTTTATTTTTGCTATTGTGAACAGAGCAGCAATAAACATGGTATTTGCTTGAGTGGCTATTGTAGTTTCTTTAGGGTATATTCCCCATAGTGGAATTGCTGGATCAACTAGTATTTTTATTTGCAACTTTTTGAGAAAGCACCATACTGCCTTCCTTAGTGGTTGCACCATTTTACACTCCTACCAACAGTGAATAAGGGTTCCAGTTTCTGCACAACCTCACCAACATTTGTCGTTTGCTGCTCTGTTGAATTTTGCTGTTCTTACTGGAGTGAGGTGATATCTCATAGTTGTTTTGATTTGCATCTCTCTTAGAGCTAGGGATTTTGAACATTTCTTCATGCGTTTGTTTGCCATCTGAATGTCTTCTTTGGTGAAGTATCCATATCCTGTGCCCATTTTATCAGTTTGGTTGTTTACACTTACCTTGTTGTGGTGCTCGAGTATTTTATATCTAGATAGAAGTCCCTTGTCAGGCCATGTCAGAGCCAAGTATTATTTCCCAGTCTGTGGCTTCCCTTTTTTACCTTTTGGAGAAGTTTTTGGATGTGCATAGGGATTTGATTCTTAGAAAGTCCCATTCATCAATTTTATCCTCTCCTGGTTGTAGGTTTTCCAGGATGCTTGGAAGACTATTCATCTGGATTAGAACTTCTAGAGTTCTTCCAAGATTTTCTCTAATGAAGTTTATGGTCCTTGGTTTTAGTCCTAGGTCCTTGATCCACTTTGACTTGGTTTTTGTGCATAGAGTGAGTTTTCTGCAAATTTCCAATTTTGCTGACACCGATTACTGCTTTGGCTGTTTCCCAGAGGTTTTGGTAACTGGTGTTTTCATAGTCATTTGTTTCAAGAAACTTTTTAATTTCAGTTTTTATTTTTTCTAGTACCTAGTTATGTTCAAGCAAGGTGTTGTTTGGCTTCCAAATGTATGATTTTTTTTTCCTCTTTTATCCTCTTGTTATTAATTTATAGTTTTGTAGCATTGTGGTCTGAGAAAATACTCTTTGTATTATTTCTTTTTTTAAAAAATTTATTTATGCTTGCCTTGTAACCTAAAATGTGATCTATTTTCGAGAATGTTCAGTGCACATTGGAGAAGAAGGTATACTGTGCTTTTTTGGGGTGCATTAGCCAATAAATATATATAAATGAGATTAAGTTGGTTTATTGTATGGTTTAATTCTTCATCATCTTTGTTTAGTTTCTTTTTGGTAGTTCTGCCTTTTCTTGAGAGTGGTGTAGTGAAGTCTCCAACTACTATCGTGTTGTCTATTTCCTTTTTCAACTTTGTTAATGTTTGTTTTATATATTTTGCAGGCCTTTCATTTGGTGCATAGATATTGATACTTCTTATCTCTGTCACCCAGACTGCTAGGAGAATAAATAGTTTCATCTAGAGAGGATGACATTAGTCTGCTTCCTGGAGGCAAGGATGCTGAAGATTCATCTGACATACTTTTGGCATGTTGCAAGGAATGACCAGTCCTTCTGGAGCAGGACATCATGCTTGGAGGGTGGAGGAACAGTGCAAGAGAAGAAGACCCTGGTTGAGTTGTATTGATTCAGTGACTGGGATAATAGGCATTGCTGTGTCAGATACAGTGAGGTTGGTTCAGGATAGAGCAGGGTTCAAGAGTTGTTATGTGTAGAGTTGCTATGAGCCACAAGCAAATTGATAGCACATAATAATGGCAACAAGAAGACTATACTTTCTTACTACCATTCCTCATTGTTTCTAACTTTTTCATTCTAGTCACCAATAGTTATTGATGCATCTTGATTGTATTTTTGGATAATTTCAGATTGCAAATTTAGTAGAAGTACACAATTTCCTTTTGTTTAGATTTAGTGTTGGTGTGTATATTTGGATAATAGGTGTGTTAACAAGTCTTCCTTATGTGTGTATGGATAGTATCCTATCATTCACAACATTGTACTTTAGGGTAGATCTTTATCTTTTTAACTATGAATGCAACACCATTCTTCTTCAGTTTTTCATTCCAAGCATTGTTGATCTCCTGATTGTTTAATTCTGAGTGGCCCATACCAGTCCATCTCTGTTCACGAATGTCTAGAATGTCAGTGTTCATCTATTCCATTTAATGTTTTACAACTTTCTGTGCTTTTACACCCATACTTCATACATTCCATGCTCCAATTATTAATGGTTGTTTGCAGCAAGTTCTCTTCATTTTGAGTGACTTCCCATCTAGTCTCAATCTTTAATACTCTACTCACATTCTTCTGTTGTTCATACAATTTTCAAAGAAGTATTAAAGAGCTGGAGTTAGAAAATCTAAAGTGCCAAACCTCTTCAGCATTACTTAAGCTGAAAGACCAAAAAATAAATTTAACCCTTGAGTTGCAATACTTAAGGATGCTTTGGGTAGAATGGTAAATGATCCAGGAAGAAGATGGACGGAGTATACAGAGTCACTGTACCAGAAAGAATTGGCTGACACAGAAGAATGTCATGAAACAATGTATGATCAAGAACCTGTGGTGACGAAGAAGTTCAAGCTGCTCTGAAAGAATTGACAAAAAACAATACCCAAGGATTGATGGTATACTAATTGACTTATTTCAACCAAGAGATGCTGCCCTGGGTGTGCTCACCCAATAGTGCCAAAAAATCTGGAGGACAACTATCTAGCCAACTGACTGGAAGAAATACATATTTTTTCCCATTCCAAAGAAAGATGACGTGACAAAGTATGGAAATTATGAAACAAAATATCATAAGCATGCAAAATTCAGAATATCAACAGAGACCTGCCAGATATGATATGCAGGCTAGAATTAAAAGAGGTTGTATTTCTAGGGATATTATAGCTAATGTTAGATGGATCGTGGCTGAAAGCAGAGAGTATCAGAGGAATATCTATCTGTGTTTCATTGACTGTGCAAAGTCATTTGACTCTATGGATCGCAACTAACTGTGACTAACTCTGAGAAGAATGGGAATCCCAGAACACTTGATTGTACTGATGTGAAGCCTATACTTGGATCAGGAGGTAGTTATTAGAACAGAACAAGGAAACACAGTATGATTCAAATTCAGGGAGGGTATACAACAGGGATGAGTCCTATCTCCATAACTTTTCAATCTATTTGTAGAACAGCTCTATGAGGAGGAGTGTAGCATCAGGACTGAAGTAACACTCATCAACAACCTGCATTATGCAGGTGACACCACCCTGCTTGCTGAAAGTGGGAAGGACCTGAAGCACTTGTTGCAGAAGGTCAAGAACTGCAGCCTTCAATATGGATTGAAGCTCAACATTAATAAAAGATTCTTCCCACTGGACTGATTGGCAGCATTGTGACAGATGGTGAAGAAATTGAGATTGTTAACCACTTCAGTTTGCCTGGCTCCAGCAGCCAGGAAAGCAAAAGATGAATTGCATTGGGAAAGTCTGCTGTCAAAGACCTCTCCAGAGTACTAAAGAGCATTGATGCCAGTCTGGAGATATGGTGGGCCTGATCCAGGCCATAGTTTTCACAGTCACATGCTATGTGTCAGAAAGCGCGACAGTGAGTAGGAATAATAGAAGGAGAATTGATGCCTTTAAGCTGTAGTGCTGAAGAGGAGTATTGAATAGACCATGTACTGCTAGGAGATGGTGAAACCAGGCTGCTCCTTGGAGACAAAGATTCTGTAGCTCCATCTAACCTACTTTGGGCATCTTGCAAGGAGGGACCAATCCTTAGAGAGGGACATCATGCCTGGGAGAGTAGAGGGACAGCACAAGAGAGGAAGACCCAAGATGAGATGGATTGATTCAGTGACTGGGGTAATGAGTGTAGGTGTATTAGAGACAATCAAATTGGCACACGACTGAGCAGGGTTCAGAGCGTTGTACATAGGGTTACTATGAGTTTCAAGTGATTTGATGGCACATAACAACAGCTATTTCAGAAATGGATGGCCAATTTTTCGTCCTCTTCTGGTTTTTGTTAGGTTTTGTTCAGTATAACTCATAGTGACCCTGTGAACAACAGATCTGAACACTGTCCTATCTTGTGCCAATCTCATCTGTCTTAATCTAGAAGCTTTGCTGCAACATGTTCAGCAAGGGAACAACTTCATGGTTTAAAATCAGGAAGGGTTCAGCCACATCATGGATGTATCCTTTCTCCATATCCATTCGGTTGATATGCTGAGTAAATAATTCATGAAACTGAACTCTGTGAAGAGGTATGTGTCATTGTTAGTGATTTGGAACATTTATTTACATGCCTGTTAGCCACCTGAATGTCTTCCTTTGTGAAAATTCTTTTAATGTCATTTGTCCATTCTGTTTTGGGGAATAGTCTCTAAATTTTTGTTAAGAGATACTTGCCTGTGATGGTATTGCCAGATGTTTTTTCCCCAGTCTGTAGGTTTTCTTTTCACCCTATTTGATGTATGCAGGGAATTAATTTTAAAAGATCCAATTTGTCAATTTTGCTCCATCTTGGATGTAAATTTCTGACTATATTTGCAAGCCTATTTATGCTGAAGGCTAGGGCTTCAGAGTTTGGTTCCATTTTTTCTTTTATGATCCTTATGGTTTTGGGTGATCCTAGCTTTTTTAAATACATCTGTGACTTCAGTTCTATTAATTTTTCTACTGTCTTCAACATACTGTTTCTTGGAGGTTATTGACTTGAGCCGATAGCTTCTTTTCTCATGGTCCTCTAAGTCCAGACCCAGAGCGATTACCTATTACCCCTTCCCTCTTTTGTCTTTGTTTTTTTTTTTTTCATAGGAGCCTTGGAGGAAGGAAGCTGGCTATTTCCCATGTGAGCACTTGGAACTCATTGTTCTACTAGTGGGTAGATCTGGGTGCTGGTATGCAGAGCAAGGCTGCTTTTGTCTACACAGTGTGACTGCTGAGCTCTGCTGTCTCTTTTCATGGTATTTGGGAATTGTGCCTGTGTCTAGGTTCTAGATTGTTTACTTAACCTTAGAAGCCAAATGAAGTAAGTAGTTGTTCTGGAGAGAGCAAGGTATGCTTATGAGTGGAGGTAGCAACTTTAGTTAAGAAAGAGTAATAAATGTGAGTGTGCTGAGAAGTGGGAAGGGCAGTGCTTGGCTGTGAAGTAAAGACATTATCTGAGAAATTACTCAGGAAAAATTAGCTGTTTTACTGCTTCTGATAATTTTTCTTGGTTAGGATGCCCAAAGAATTTTTACACTGAGGATTGTCTAGATATTGCTGTTGTTGTTGTTGTTATGTGCCGTCGAGTCGTTTCCGACTCATAGCGACCCTATGCTAGATAATGATAATAAATTGTGGGTCCATCAACCATATTTAGAGTCTATGTACTTGGCTAATTATACTCCCAGGTAGTCTTTGACCCTTAAGTAAGTGTGAAGGCAAGATGTCAACACGGCTGATATTGCTACCTTAGAAAAGTTACACCATAAATCCTGCTCTAACTTACATTATAGTCCTCAAAAATCTCAGACTGCCTGAGGTTCCACCTCTGCTCTGGGAATGAATACTTTTTGTTGATAATTTGACATGGTATAATTTGACTACTGCTTGACATTGTTTTGTGAGGCCTTTGGAGTGTATTTTTAAAAAGTCATTACAAAACCTTTGCTTTTTGCCATCTCTTGGCTGAGTTGAAAGATAATATTATGGATATAGCGAAATCAGAGAGAAATACTACTGTATCCTAACTTGCTCTCTTCTCTGCTACCCCGGGGCAGGGCATGCTTCCACAGCATGACCCTCATGTCATGTTCTCAGATGTGTGTTGAGGGAGGGAGGTCAACCATCCAGCCTGGAAGGATCTAAATGGACCACTGGGCAGAAAGCCTCAGAGCTTAGTATGATATAAGAGTGCCATTACCCAATCAGAGGCACTTGTGCATAAGTCAGACCTTTTCGGGCCTAAGTATTAACTGTGTAAGAAGTGATTCTTCCTGAATTTGAATAGAAGAGATAAATATGTGTTGTGGAAATGTGGACTGATTGCAGACTCAATTGCATCTATGATGGTAATTGTTATTCTTGTTCTCTAATTTGTCCTGAAGTATGATGCTGTCAGGGATAGGATAATATCCATATCTATATAAGGAGGACCTGCTTGTACAGCTATGATTGTACTTTATGCACCAACTACTAAAGCCAAGTTGAGGATTTCTACCAGTCTTGCAGTTTGAAATTGTTTGAACATATAATCAAGATGCATTAATTAAAACTGATAGCTATAGTTGTATAAGTTGGAAACAAAGAAGGAGAATTCATACTTGGAATAAGTGGCCTTGGTGGTAGAAATGAGTCTGAAGAAAACATGATAGAATTTTGTATAGCCAGCTGTACATATTGAGACCTCCCTTGATGGTCCATACCAGGAATCCAGTTGACTACAGCTGTGGGAAGAGACACAGGAAAAGCTCAGTATCATCAGTCAGAACAAGGCCAAGTACTGAATGTAGAATAAACTAAAATTGTTCATATGAAAGTTGAAACTAAAATGAAAAATAAAATTACAAATAGCCTGCAAGAGTCAAAGTGCTCTTGAGTGTGTTGTTGTTGTTGTTGTTAAGTGCCATCGAGTTGCAGGCGACTCATAGTGACCCTATGAAGGAGAGTCCTCATGTTTGGGAGTCTCTCATCCTCTCTCCAGGTTCATAGGCAAGGTATTACGGAAGTGGATGCCACTCCTGCTTCCAAGCTTGTTTTAATCAGGGAGCTTCACCCCACTCTGTCCACATTGGGTAACCAACCATTAACGCATTTGACACATCAGTGTCACAGTGTTCAGCCTTACAGCAACCACAGGTTACTGCTGTACGACAACTTGTACACCAGGGCTGTATGACCTAGAGGAATGTCTGCACCTGAATTTAGAGACCTGCTCAAGAAGCAGTTGAACCCATTGAACACTAATGACTAAAGACCTCCACAAGATGTGGAATGACATCAGGAACTCTCATACAAGAAGAAAGCAAAAAGGTCATTGAAAAGAAATAAAAGCATAAAATGGGTGCCAGAGGAGGCTCTGAAATTTGCCATATAATGTAGAGAAATTAAAGCAAAAGGAAGAAATGATAAGAGAACTTAACAGAAGATTTTAGAGGGCACCTTGAGACGACAAAGCAAAATATTACAATGAAGTATGCAAAGAACTCCAGTTAGAAAACCAAAAGAGAACAACATAATTGACATTTCTCAAGTTGAAAGAACTGTAGAACAAATACAAACCTCAAGTAGTAATGCTAAAGGAGTCTATGTTCAAAGTCTTTAATGATGCGGGAAGTAGCAAAAGAAGATGGTAGGAATACAAAATCACGGTACCAAGAATTGAAGAATTGGTTGATGCACAAACATTTTATGAAATGGTTTCTGATCACGAACCAATAATATTAAAGGGAAAAGTCTCAGATGCACTGAAGGCATTGGTAAGCAATTAGGCTCTAAGAATTTGATGAATCCTAATTGAGATGTAATAAATAGATTTGGCCCTTGTATTTACTGATCTAGATCAAGACTAGAAGATACCTGTATTTTTGCCCATTCCAAAAAAAGGTGGTCTAGAGAATATGTAAATTATTGAACAAAACCATATGCAAGTAAAACACTGCTGAAGATAATAAAAAATGGCTGGAGCAGTACATTGACAGAAAACTAATAGACATTTAAGCTGGATTCAGATGACGCTGTATGTAGAATGAAGAACATCATAGGTAATATCAAATCAGTTATCTGAGAGGAGAGACTACCAGAGAGATACTTACTTGTGTTTTATTGATTATGCAAAGGCATTTGATGCAAAGGCCATAAGGAGATAACCTTGAGAGAATGGGAATCCCAGACATAGAGCAAGAAACCATCATTCAAACAGAACAAGGGGTTACTACATGTTTTCAAATTAGGCTTCACCAATGAATGGTGGTGGTTGGACATGAGGTGCACTGACTGGGGATAAAACTCTAATCTTCTACATGGAAGGTAAGGGATATATCTCAGATAAAAGCAGTTTTAAACAGTGTTAGTATTGTGGACCCTCAGGCTGTAATTAATAAAAATTACTCCTTATTTTCTTTCTCTCTCTCTAAATTTAGTACATTTGTTCAAGCAGAAGTCTTTTTTTAAATTGACTGGTAATGTTTTTATTGTTGTTATGTGCCATCGAATCACCTACAATTCATAGCCACCCTATGCACAGCAACCCTAAACTCTGCTCTATCCTGTGCCAATCTTACTGTCTCTGACTCACCTACCCCCATTTTCCAAGTCACTGAATCAATCCATCTCATCCAGGGTCTTCCTCTTCTATGCTGTCTCTTCACCCTCCCAAGTGTAACGTCCCTCTCCAAGGACTTGTCCCTCCTTGCAACATGTCAAAAGTAGGTCAGACAAAACTTTAGAATCCTTGCCTCTTAGGAGCACTCTGGTTTCCCCCTCTCTCTCTAGGACAAAATTGTTTGTTCTACTAGCAGTCCATAGTATATTCAGTACTCTTCTCCAGTGCCACAGCTCAAAGGTGTCAATTCTCCTTCTATCATCTCTAATCATTGTTCAGCTGTTTGATGCATAGCAAGTAATTGCAAAGTCTATGGCCTGAAACATTGCTCTTTAGTACTCTGTAGGAGTCTCTGACAGCTGACTTTCCCAATGCAATGCGTCTTTTGATTTCCTGGCTGTTGGTACCGAAAATGTTGATTGTGGAGCCAAGTGAACTAACGCTGTTAACAATCTCAATCTCTTTACCATCTATCATGATGCTGTCAGCTGGCCCACTGGTGAAAATTTATCTTTTCTTGATGTTGTTGCTGTTATTGATTGCTGTCAAGTTGAGCATGACTCATAGAGACCCTATGAACAAAAGGCCTGAAGTCTTTCTAAAACTACCAACATTTATCAAAGTTCTTAGAGTTTCTTGATGTTGAGCTTCAATCCATACTTAAGGCTCAGTCCTTGACCTTCTACAGCAAGTGCTTCAATCTTTCTCAGTTTCAGCAAGCAGGGTTGTGTCATCTGCATAATGCAGATTGTTAGATTGTTGATGAGTCTTCCACCAAACTTGATGCCACATTTCTTCTCATAGATCCCAGCCTCCCAGATAATCTGTTCTGCATATATATTGAAAAAATATGAAGATAGGACACATCTCTGGCATACACCCTTCCTAATTTTGAATCATGCAGTGTTTCCCTGCTCATTTCTGATGACTGCCTTCTTGTCCAGGAATAGGTTTTGCATAAGCATGATCAGGTGTTCTGAGATTCCCATTTTTCTCAGAGTTAGCCACAGTTTATTGTGGTCCACACAGTCAAATGCCTTTGCATAGTCAATGAGGCACAGGTGACATTTCTTTGGTACTCCCTGTTTCTAGCCAAGATCCATCTAACATTAGCTTTATACCCCTAGTACCACAGCCTCTTCTAAATCCATCCTGGACTTCTGGCAGTTCTCTGTTCATGTGCTGTTCCAGTCATTTTTGGATAATCATCAGCAGAATCTTTCTTGCATGTAATATTAATGATATTGAATCACCATTATTTGGAATGGGAACAAATAAAGATCTCCTCCAGTCAGGTGGCCAACTTGGTGAGCACATCAAGGGCAGCATCTGTTTGTTGAAATATATCATTTGGTATACTGTCAGTTCCTGGCTCCTTGATTTTTGCCAATTCGTTCAGAGCAGCTTGAACTTTTTTCTTCATCACCACAGGCTCTTTTTCATACATTGTTTTGTGAAATTCTCTTGTGTCCTCCAATTCTTTTTGGTAAAGTGACTCTGTATACTCTTTCCATCTTCTTTTAATGCTTTCTGGATCATTTAATATTCTGCCCAAAGCATCATTAAGTATTGGAATTTGAGGCTTGAATTTGTTCTTCAGTTCAGTTTAAGAAATGTCGAGTGAGTTTGGCCCCTTTGATTTGCTGACTCCAGCTCTTTGCACATTTCATTATGATACTTTACTTTGTCATCCCACGCTATCCTTTGAAATCTTCTGTTTGCCTCCTTAATATCTTGATTTCTTCCCTTTGCTTTGGCTTCTTGGCACTCTAATGCAACATTCAGAGTCTTCTTCTGACATCTATTTTGGTCTTTTCTTTTTGCTCTGTCTTTGTAATGCCCCCCTGCATTTTCCAGGATGATATTCTTTATATCCTCCCACAGCTCATCTGGTCTTCACTTATTAGTGTTCAAGGCCTCAAACCTGTTCCTGAGATGGTTTCGAAATTCAGGTGGGATAGACTTAAGGTTATATTTTGGTTCCTGTGGATTTGATTTAATTTTCCTTAGCTTCAGCTTGAACTTGATTTATGAGCAGTTGGTAATCTGTTCCACAATCAGCACCTGGCCTAGTTTTCACAGCTGATACTGAGCTTCTCCACTGGTTCTTTCCACAGATGTAATCAGTCT
>NW_006400226.1:148204-148884 GCF_000299155.1 Elephantulus edwardii | reverse complement strand
GTATTTGCAATGAATAATTCATTGATAGTGCAAAATTCTATCATTCTGTCTCCAGCTTTGTTTCTGTCACTGACTCCGTGTTTTCCACCTACTGATCCTTATTCTCTGTTCCCTCTTTTTGCATTCCAGTCATCAGTCACCCGTTATTATTAATGTATCTTGATTGCATGTTTGATCGATCTCTGACTGCAAAGGTTGGTAGGAATCTTCTATTTCCTCTTCTTTGGCTCTGGTTGTTGGTGCATGTATCTGAATGACAGTGGTATTCACTGGATGCCCTTGAATAGGTATGAATATTCTCCTGTCATTCACGATACTGTATTTCAGAACAGATCTAGAAATGACTTTTTTAACTATGAAAGCAATCCCATTTTTTCCTCACCTTTTCATCTCAAGCAGAGTAGATCATGTGATCATCTGACTCAAAATGTCCTATACCAGTCCATCTGATTTCACTAATGCCTAGTATGTCAATATTTATGCATTTCATTTCCTTCTTAACAATATCTAATTTTCCTATGTTCATGTTTCTCATATTACCTGTTAAAACATGACACAAACGATCTGAACAGAAGATTTCTAAGGGCAGGTTGAAAGGACAAAGAAAAGTATTATCATGGAATGTGCAGAGAGCTAGAATTGGAGACTAAAAAGGGAAGAACTTGCTCTGCATTTTACAA
>NW_006400226.1:135942-147689 GCF_000299155.1 Elephantulus edwardii | reverse complement strand
TGCTATGAGTCGCCTGTGACTTGACAGCACTTAAGAACAACAACAATAACAACAACATGGGCACATGGGCAATATATTTAATAACCCAGGAAACATAAAAAAAAAAAAGATGTGGAGGGAATATACAGAATCACTGTACCAAAAAGAACTGATTGACACTAAAATATTTCAGGAAGTACCATATGAACAGGAACCAGTGGTAATACAGAAAGAAATGGAAGCTACATTGAAGGCATAGGCAAAAAATAAGGTCACAGGAATGGGTGAGATACCAATTGGCTTTTTTAAATTTAGATGCAGTCTTGGTTGCATTCACCAGTCAATGCCAGGAAATTTGGAGGACAGCTGTCTGGCCAATGGATTGGAAGAGATCGGTATTTGTTCCCATTCTCAAGAAAGGTAATCCAACTGAATATGGAAACTATCAAACATCATTAATATCACATATAAGCAAAAGAATGCTGAAGATCATTAAAAAAATGGCTAGATAGATAGATAGGGAAGTTCCAGAACTTCAGGCAGGATTTAGAAGAGGCTGTGGCACCAAGGGTATCATTGCTGATGTCAAATGGATCCTGACTGAAAGTAAGGAATACCAGAAGGATGTCTGTTTGTCCTTTATTGTCTATGCAAAAGCATTTGACTGTGTGGATCATAACAAGTTGTGGCTGACACTGAGAAGAATGGGAGTCCCAGAGCATTTAATTGTGTCCATGCAAAACCTGTACCTGAACATGGATGGAGGTTATAGTGTGAACAGAGAAGGGGAATATTGCATGGCTTAAAATTAAAAAGAATTGCATCAGGGTGGTTTTCTTTCTCCATATCTATCCAGTCTGTGTGCTGAGCAAATTATTAGAGAAGCTCGACTCTAGGAAGAGGTATGTAGCATCTGGATGAGAGGGACACTCATAAATAATCTGTGTTGTGCAGATGACACAACCTTGCTTGCTAAAAGTGAGGAGGGCTTGAAGCACTTGTTGCAGAAGATCAAGGACTGTAGCTTTTGGTATGGATTGCATGTCAATGTCAAGAAAACAAAGATTCTCAACACATTGGACTGATAGGCAACCTTATAATGGATGGTGAAGAGATTGAAACTGTCAGTAACTTCATCTTTCTTGGATTCACAATTAACACCCCTAGTACCAGCATTCAGGAAATAAGGAGATGCATTGCACTGGGAAAATCTTCAGTAGGGACCTTTCCAAATTATTGAGGAGTAATGATGTCAGATTGAGGTCAAAGGTGTGTCTGATTTCAGGCCATGGTTTTTCTGATTTACTTGCAATGCATCTGAAAGCTGAATGGTGAATTAGGACTACAGAAAAAGAATTAATGCTTTTGAGCTGTGGTGTTGGAGAAGAGCACAGAACATCCTATGGATGGCCGGGAGAACAAACAAGTATGTCTTGGAGAGGATGCAGCTGAAGTGCTTTCTAGAGGGAAGTCTGATGAGGCTTCATCTCACATACTTGGGGCATGTTGCTAAGAGGGGCTATTCCTTGGAGAGGGGCATGATGCTTAGAAGGGTAGTGGGTCAGTGAAGGAGAGGAAGACCCTTGAGACAGTGACTTGCCGCAGTGGGCTCTCATGTGTCAAGAAGTGAGAAGATAGCACACGACAGAACATGCTTCAGATCTTTTATTCATAGGGCCACTATGAGTTGTACTTTACTCAGTGACACTTAACAACAGCAAAAACCAATTTCTGATATATTTAATCTTTCTTAAAAATGAACCACATTAAGTAAAGTAATGATAAGTGTCTAAGGTCAGACAGGACTCAGCTTTTCACTAACTTTTGCCTAGATAACAATAGAGTAAAGTGGACATTTATTAATCTTTACCTCTGAAGTCTGACTGAGCTCTGCTCCCGGTTTAGATATGTGTGACTTTGTGCATTGTTCACTCTCAGATTAATTACTGTATTAGAAAAATAATGTCTGAGTTTCATTACTCAGTGTGAGCTAACTATAAGCTAGTTAGCATAAGTCTCAATTGCATGGTGAAAATTATGCAGATAGCTTCTACCTTTAGTAGTTATAATGTGGATCATCTTTAGGGGTGTCAGATAAGTAAGCAACTTATTACTCTAATTTCCTCTAAAAGGGAGATACTTAGTAAAGCTAGAGAACTATACATGCATGCATAGAAAACTCTTGTTCTTGGACCACTTGCTTAACTTCATTTAGTACATTGCTGATACCTTGTGCAAAGCATAATGTCCCTCTGCAAGGACTGGTCCCTCCTTGCAACATGTCCAGAGTATGCCAGGTGAAGCTTCAGAATCCTTGCCTCCAAGGAGCAGCCTGATTTAACCCTCTCCAGGATGAACCTGTTCGTTTTCTTAGCAGTCCATGGTATATTCAATACTCTTCTCCAGCACCACAGCCCAAAGGCATCAATTCTCCTTCTGTCCTCCCTAGTTATTGTCCAGCTCTCCTATGCATTGCAAGTGATTGAAATGACCATGGCCTGTATCAGGTGCATCTTAGTTTCCAGAGTGACACCATTGCTCTTCAGTACTTTACAGAGGTCCCTAACAGCAGACTTTCCCATTGCAATACATCTTTTAATTTCCTGGCTGATGGTGCCAAGAGTGCTGATTGTGGAGCCAAGCAAATTAAAGTTGTTAACAATCTCAATCTCTTCATCATCCATCATGATGCTGCCGGTTAGCCCAGCAGTGAGAATCTTTGTCTTTTTTATATTGATCCTCAATCCATATTTAAGGCTGCAGTCCTTGACCATCTGCAATAAGCGCTTCAGTTCCAGCAAGCAGGGTTGTGTCATCTGCATAACGCAGACTGTTGATGAATCTTCCTCTAATCATGATGTCACACTTCTCATACAGCCCAGCTTCCCATCTAATCTGTTCTGCATATAGGTTGAAAAGGTATGGAGATAAGACACATCCCTGGTGTACACCCTTCCCAATGTTGACTGATGCAATGTTTCCTTGCTCTGTTCTGCAACTGCCTCGTGATCCAAGGATAAGTTTCACATTAGTATGCTGGGATTCCCATTATTTTCAGAGTCAGCCACAGTTTGTTGTGATCTATGCAGTCAAACGCCTTTGCATAATCAATAAAACACAGACATTCCTCTGGTACTCCCTGCTTTCAGCTAAGATCCATCTAACATTAGCTACAGTATCCCTAATACCACGACCCCTTCTAAACCCAGCCTGGACTTCTGGCATTTCTCTGCTGATGTGCTGTTCAAGTCATTTTTTTGATGATCTTCAGCAGAATCTTGCTTCCATGTGATTTCAATGATATTGTTCTATAATTTCTACACTCTGTTGGGTCACCTTTCTTTGGAATGGGAACAAATAATGTTCTCTTCCAGTCAGTTGGCTGAGTGATTATCCTCCAGACTTCTTGATACAGTTGGGTAGGCACATCTAGGGCAGCATCTGTTAGTTGAAATAAGTCAATTGGTATACCATCAATTCCAGGGGCCTTATTTTTTGCCATTTCCTTCAAAGCAACTTGAACTTTTTCCTTCATCACCATAGGCTCTTGCTCATATATTGTTTCATGAAATTCTTCTGTATCTGCCAATTTCTTTCAGTACAGTGTCTCTGTATACACTTTCCATCTTATTTTAATACTTCCTGGATCATTTAATATTCTGCCCAAAGCATCCTTGATTACAGCAACTAGAGGTCCTTACTTAATAAACCAAAGGCTACTACTGTGGGTACCATGTAGACTTTGCCTTTTCCTATAAAACATTTGTGCTATAGCTTAGTATTCCGCGACTCGTTGAAAGGGCTCTTTCTTGTCACCTGAGCCCCTGCTGAACTTCCAGGGCTTTCCACCAAGCTTTGTGCTAGACTGAATTATTAAAATTACATATTATCATCAGAAGGGAGCTCTGGTCTAGTGGCAGGAAGCTGTACTGCAATACCAGAGGCATGCAGTTCAAGTACACTAGCTGCTCCACAAGAGAAGGATGAGCAGTCTCCTGCCTCTGAATTAACTGCCTCTGAAAACCTGCCAGAGGGTCAGTTATTAGTTGATTCCAACTCAGTGGTAAACAACAACAACAGTTGTCATCCTGTGTTCTGATTTTTAGATGTAATCTCATTCAAAGTAATTTAGAACTCTGGGTCTGTGGACAGTTCCCACTTCTTTTTCTGGAAATTCTGCCCCGTGCCCTGATGTAGGGTGACTTCTCTAGTCAGCCTGGTAGAAATTAACTATACTATGAACACAAATTGAGGAAGATCAGAGAAGGGGAGCAAGTTTCAAGCTATGTTAGAGCTTTTGCTAGTTCTCTTGTTGATTGTTTTGCATCCTTATAACTTTCTTCTACATTTTTTATTAATCCTGTACTCTTTTTCTTGTCCTAATTATTTTTAGACAGACACTTCTCTTTCCTTTCCTGATTCTATTTCTTTCTCCATTCCCTTTGATACAGTTTTTCACCCTCTTTTCATCTTAAGTCTGCCTTCTTGGGAGATGATTTCCATTGCTAAACCCCTAACTCTAATTGCATTAGAGAAATCTGCTGTTGGGGACCACCAGAGTGCTAAAAAAGGAGTGATGTCAGTCTGGAGACTAAGGTGTGCCTAATTCAGGCTGTCCTCTTCTCAGTTAATGACTATGCATCAGAGAGCTGAACAATTTGAAGGACGACAGAAGAAGAATTGATTCCTTTGAGTTGTGGTACTGGAGAAGAGTCTTGAACGTATCATTGAAGGACGACAGAAGAAGAATTGATTCCTTTGAGTTGTGGTACTGGAGAAGAGTCTTGAATGTACCATGGGCTGCCAAGAGAACAAACAAGCCTCTGTTGGAGAGGGTGAAACTAGTCAGCTTCTTGCAGGCAAGAATTTTGAAGCTCCATCTCACATACTTAGGGCACGTTGTCAGGAGGGACCAGTCCTTGAATGGAGAAGGGCATTATGTTTGGAAGGGTGGAAGGGACAGTGCAGGAGAGGAAGTCCCCAGATGAGATAGATTAACATAGTAACTGGGATAGTGAGGGTAGGTGTGTTGGAGACAATGAGACTGGATCAGATAGGATAGGTTTCAGAGCTATTGTGCATAGGGATGCTATTGAGTTGTAGCTGATTTGATGCCACCTAATAACAACAGCGTTTAGCAAATTAGATAATTAGATTTCTAAAGGCAGAGATGAATTGATTCAGTGACTGGGGTAATGCAGTAGGTGTGTCAAGAGATAGTGAGATTGGCACAGGATACAGCAGAGTTTAAGGCTGTTGTACGTAGGGTCACTATGAGTTGCAGGTGACTCAGTGACACGTAACAACAACAAAGGCAGAGATAAAAAGTTGTTTCCCTTCTTGTCTTTCACTTTTAGAATAAGTCAGTGTAGAGTCTGCAGATTGTAGTGAAAGTAAGCAAGTATTTCTCTTACTAACAGTTTTTTTTTGCTCCATTCCTTTAAGCGCTAGAAATTGTGACTCACAATATATAGGTTTGATATGGAGTAAATAAACACAAGAGAGCACTGGTGTGGCTAATTGGTGAAGCTTGTGTAAAGCACGGAAAATTAGTGATTTTTTACTAGAGCATATCAAATTCTTTTGGGGGAGGGTAATTAAAAGTAGCCCCTTTGAAGTTTATTTGGAGAGGAAAGAGACCTTAAATAAGTAAAGCACTTTGGAAAAGCAAGAAGGAAGTAGGAGGGGGGAAAGTGGTATCAAAAAACAACACCCAAAAACCATAGAGAAGGAAATTAAGTAAGCAATTGTTGCTGTTGATTGCCTTTGAGTCAAGCACAACTCATAACAACCCTATGAACAAATGGCCTGAAGCCCCTCTACAACTATCAATGTTTATCAAAGTTTGTACAATTTCCAGAGGCAATAGGCAACCACAAATTAAGATACTCAGGAGTGAACCAAATTAGAGACATGACAGACCTGTACAAAAAAAACCCTATAGAACAGTTCTGAGAGACACAAGAATAGACATAGAAACTCCGTATGATCCAGATATTCCACTACTAGAAATAAATATATTGTTGTTATGTGCCATCGAGTCACCTGCAACTCATAGCAACCCTCTGCCCTAACTATCCTCATCACCCCAGTGACTGAATCAATCCATCTCATAGGGGGTCTCCCTCTTCTGCTCTGTCCTTCCACCCTCCCAAGCATGATATTCCTCTCCATGGAGTGATACTGCCTTGAAGCATGTCCAAAGTATGTTAGATGAAGCTTCAGAAATCTTGCCTCCAAGGAGAAGCCTTGGTTCACCCTCTTTAGGACAAAAACTTGTTTGTTCTCCTAGCAGTCCATAATATATTCAGTACTCTTCTCCAGCACCACAGCTCAAAGGCCTCAGCTCTCCTATCATCCCTAGTCATTGTCCAGCTCTCTGATGCATAGCAAGTAATTGCAAAGACTGTGGCTTATATCAGGCACACCTTAGTCTCCAGACTGACATCATTGCTCATCGGTACTTTGGAGAGATCTCTGACAGCAGACTTTCCCAGTGAAATTCATCCTTTAATTCCTGGCTGCTGTTACCAAGAGCCAAGCAAACTGAAGTTGTCAACAATCTCAATCTCTTCATCATCCATGATGATGCTGCCAATCGGCCCAGTGATGAGAATCTTTGTTTTATTGATGTTGAGCTTCAATCCATATTGAAGGCTGTAGTTCTTGACCTTCTGCAGCAAGTGCTTCAGGTCCTCCTCAGTTTCAGCAAGCCGGGTTGTGTCATCTGCAAAATGCAGATTATTGATGAGTATACCTCTAATCCTGATGCCACACTTCTCCTCATAGAGCCCAGCCTCCTGGATAATCAGTTCCACATATAGATATGTGGAAAAGATATCGAGATAGGACACATCTTTGACCCACACCCTTTTAATATTAGTACACTAATGTTCATAGCAGCATTATTTACCTCAAAAGAATGTAGAAACAGCCCAAATGTCCAGCCACAACAGAATGGTTGAGAAATTGTGGTACATTCACACAATGGAATACTATACAGCACTCCGGAGCAATGATTTCAAAAAATACTATGTAATTTGGGAAAGGCTAGAGAGCATTATACTGAGTGAACTAATACAATATCATAAGGACAAATACTGCATAAGACCATTATTGTAAAAATAGAAGGATAACTAATAAAACATGTATGGGATCTCAAGTGGGAAAGGGTGGGAGCAGAGGGGTGAGGATGGGTATTGGCAAAACTACAGGGCTGCAGAGTTTGGTGGATGGATATGTGCAAAAAGACAGGACAATAATGGGCAAGGTCCAATCATGATTGATTTTATAAAACATGATGCATGAGAATTACCATATGAAATACAATGTGAATGAAGAATAGTGTGAAACACAATGTATAGAAACTTTATAAGCAAAACCAATAAAGAGGGAAGTTTATTGTTAAAAAAAATGAATGCCACTTTGGTTTTTCATTGTTGAAAACACTTTTCCCCCCTCCTGTATCTACTTTCTTTGAAAGCAGGAGTGGCATCTACTTCCTAAACAACTTGCCTCCAGAAACTCTATAAACTTTGATAAATGTCAATAGTTGTAGAGGGGCTTCAGGCCTTTTGTTCATAGGGTCACTATGACTTGTGCTTGACTCGAAGATAGCCAACAATAACAACAACATCTGTTATCTACTGTTATTCTCCAAAAACTTGTGTGGAAAAGAATTATTCTTCTATTATAGAAAAGAAAATAGAAGTTTGGCAGTATTAGATATGTTGGCCAATGGCATAGAAACAAAGGTGTCAGAACTAAGTCTTATACTCTCATAGTCAAATTCCAGATAATATTAGTTCCATTAAGACACACAGATAACCTGGGACCTACTTCATTGTGTATGAAATACAGACATTTTTATTTTTCTAAATTTCTACTGTTCCTATGGTATTTTTTTTATCATGAGTGATACTTTGTTTACTTTGGTGAAGACTTATTTTTCAGTCCCAAAATTGTATCAGAACTTGACATAACATTTTAGTTAACTTAATCTTTTCTGAAAAATGGACACTTTAAGAAAGTGATTAGCTATAGAGTTTTGTTCAACTTTTAAAAAGATTTTAAAATAAATTATTTAGATACTTTGGAAAAAAATAATAACGAAGGGTTTATTTATTGATTTTTGTCTTAAGAATTTTGGAAGCTTGTAAAGTAGCTGCATAAACAAACTTTTAATGCAAAATTTTAATGAAATAATGTTAAGTACAGACACAAAATACTGGAGTGCATAAAGATAGATGAATTCTTTGTATCAATGAGGAGCTGCTTTTTGTGGAGTATGAGTTAAGTAGATGTGGGTGTGTGTAGAAAACGAAATGAGTGAAAGGAGAGACCATGCCTTTGCTAATGTGGCCTTTGGGGAATGGGGCAGTTGTGAAGGATGGAGGGTGGGTGGTGACCAGACTGAGGCAGTATGAGATTTAGGTAGGATGGGATGGGACATAAATGGTCTGCAGGGCCAGTTCACGTGATGTTCCATAGCTTCCAGCACTGACCATTGTTTTTCTTTGTGTCTACAGTTTTGACCTCACTGAGGGTTAACTGTGTGTCTCTAAAATATCTAATAAAATGCTGTTATGCAGCCAGCCCACAGGGGCTGCTTTTGTGGTTCTCTCCCCCACCCCCAACTGCTTTTCTTCCACATTCACCTTATTTTATTCTCACTCTTCACCTTTCAACTCCAGACTCTTTTACCTGGCATTCTTTAGTGGATTTTGGAGTAAATTTAGTTGTATGCTTCTAATTCGCTCCACTCCTCAGTTAGTTTGCTGGGTGACTCGCATGTTGCTGTGATGATGGAATCTATGGCACTGGTATTTCAGAACCTCATGCAAGGTAGACAGATTTCAGAGGAGTTTCTAGACCAAGGTTAAGAAGTAGGACTGGCCATCTACTTTAGAAATAATAAGACTTATAAAACCCTGTGGATAGCAGAATACGGCTGGATATAGTGCTGGAGGATGAGCACCTGACATTGCAAGGCACTCCAGATGTGAAGGCACTCTAGATGTGTCTGGACAAGGGCTGTCTCCTCGATGTTAAGTCTACAGTAATGAGGGAGATGAAGGAAAGCCTTCAACTGATGGAAAACTTTTATCTGCTGATGTGGCAAAATTAAAAATGAGAAACAGCTGCAAACATCCATTGATAATTGGAACATGGAACATATGAAGTATGAATTTAGGAAAACTGGAAGTTGTAAAAATTAAGTGGGACATGTAGAGATCAAAATCTTAGGCATTAGTGAGAGAAAGAAGATTGACTGGTATTGAACGTTTCTGAATCAGATTATTGGATGATCTTCCTTGCTAGATATGGATATAGAATGGTGTAGCAGTCATTCATCATCAGAAAGATCAAGATCTGTCCTGAAGCACTACAGACTATGAGTTATAGGATGCTATCAATATCATACAAATACAAAGAAATCCTATTAATGCAACCATTATTTAAAAATAGTTACCTACCATAAAATCCAAAGATTAAGAAATTGAGGATTTCTACCAACTTTTGTAATCTGAAATTAGAAGAACAGGCAATCAAAACACATTTGTAATAGCTAAGGACTGGAGTGCAAGAATTGGAAACAAAGAAGGAATGGTAGTTGGCAAATATGACCTATGTGGCAAAAATGAGGCTGGAGATTGAATTATAGAATTTTATGCAATGCATTACTTATTCATTGCAAAGACTTTAAAAAATATAAAGGATAACTGTTATTGTTGTTGTAGTTATGTGCCATTGAGTCACCTGGAACTCATAGCAACCATATGTACATTAGCTCTGAACTTTGCCCTATCCTGAGCCAATCTCATCTCTGATAGACTCAATCCCGTTTCTCCAGTCACTCAGTTAATTTCATCCTGAGTCTTCTCTCCTTTGCTGTCCTTCCAAGCATAATGACCCTCTCCAAAGACTGGTCCCTCCTGGCCATGTGCCCAAAGTCTATGAAGTGGAGCTTCAAAATTCTTGCCTCCAAGGAGCAGCCTAGTTTCACCCTCTTCAGGACAGACTTGTTTGTTCTCCTGGCAATCCACAGTATGTTCAACACTCTTCTCCAGTGTCGGAACTCAAAGTTATCAATCCTTCCATCATCCTTAGCTATTGTCTAGCTCTCTGATACATAGCAAGTAATTGTGAAGACCATGGCCTGAATTCTGATTCTCTTTCATCTCCAGAGTAGCATCACTGCTTTTCAATCCCTGACAGCAGACTTTCCCAATGTAATTCATCTTTTAATTGCTTGACTGCTGGTGACAAGAGTGTTGGTTGTGGAACCAAGCAAGCTGAAGTGATTAACAATCTCAGTCTCCATCTAGAATGAAGTTGCCAATTGGCCCAGTGGTGACAGTCTTTGTTTTCTTGATGTTGAGCTTCAGTCCATGCTGAATGTACATGAATTTCACCTTTCCAATAACTAAATTAACTTAATCTGTGAATCGAGATGTTGGAGAAGTTAAAAATCAGTCAGAACCAGTCCAGGAGCTGACTCTGGAACAGACCATCAACAGCTCATATATGGAAGTTAAAATTAAAGGTAAGGAAAAAGTAAAACAAGTCCACAGAGCAAAAATGTGATCTTGGGTGTATGCCAACTGAATTTAAAAACAATCTTAAGAATATATTTAACATACTGAACACTAATGGCCAAAGACCAGAAAAGTTGCGGAATGGCAACTAGGACATCATCCATGAAGAAAGCAAAAGCACACTACAAAGACAAGGAAGAAAGAAAAGACCAGAATGAGTGTTAGGAGAGACTGAACTTGAAATGGAATATAAACTCTCTCAGACAAAAGAGAAGGAATGCTGAGGTAAGAGAGCTGAACAGAAAACTTCAAAGGACAGTTTGAGAAGACAAAGCAAAATATTTTAATGAAATATGCAAGGAACTGGAGCTAGAAAACCAAAAAGAAAGAACTGAATAACAAATTCAAACTTGGAGTTGCAACATTGAAGGATTCTTTGGGCAAAATCTCAAATGATGCAAGAAACATTAAAAAGAAGATGGAAGGAATATAGTCACAGTACCTGAAGAATTAGTCCACACTGAACCATTTCATGAAATAACATATAATCAGGACCCAGTAATGTCAAAGAAAGAATCTCATGCTGCACTGAAGGCATTATGGAATACCAGTTGTGGGATTTCAGGAAACAGATGCAACCTTGGACATGCTCACCAATCTCTGATAACAATTTTGGAAGACAACTATGTAGCCGAGTGACTGGAAGGAATCCAGATTTATTCCCATTCCCAAAAAGGATGATCCAGCACAATGTGGAAATTATCAAACAGTGTATATCACATGCAAATAAAATGTTAGCTGAAGCATGTAGCAATAATGATTTTGAAAATCACTAACTTGGGAGGGGCTGGAGAGCATTATGATAAGTGAACTAACTCAGCCCCAGAAGGATAAATAACTGTATAAGACCTTTTTTGCAGAACGTGTATGAGGATCCAAGGGGGGAAGGGAGAGAGCAGAGAGATGGGGACAGGGAAGGGGGGAGGGGCTAATCACTGGGTCACACAGTTTGATGGGTGGAGGTGGGGTGGGTAAAGGAAAGGGGAAAGATCTGGTGTGAAATACAATGTATACCAACTTTGTAAGTAAACTAGTATAAAATAAAAATTGTGTTTTAAAAATAAATGACTATTCAGAATAGTTTAAAATGAATATATTTTAGGGCATTATGATTATCATAAGAGTCTGCAGTGAGGGTTGCAGAGTGGAGTATACTTGGGGTGGGGGTGG
>NW_006400226.1:125938-135825 GCF_000299155.1 Elephantulus edwardii | reverse complement strand
AATGAATGAATGAATTCCAAAAAAAAAAGAAGAGACTGTAGGATGATGGATATATGAGGGATGTGGGCTGATGATTGAATCTTGACTAAAAGCAGAGAATACTGAAAGAGACTTACTTGTGTTGTAATTTTATGCAAAGGCATTTGCCTGTGTGGATCATATCAAGTTATGACTAATATTGAGAAGAATGGAAATCATCGAGCACTTAATTTTGCTTATGCTAAACCTACACATAGACCAAGAAGTAGTTATCTGAATAGAGTAAGGGAACACTACATGGTTTAATATTAGGAAAGGTGTGTGTCAGGATTGTATCTTTTTTCCATACCTGTTTAGTCTCTAGGATGAGCAAATAATTTAAAAACCTGGATTCTAAAAAGAAAGCAGCATCAAGATCAGAGGAACCTGTGTTTATGCAGATGACAAACCTTACACATTTTAAAAAATTTGTTTTCATGTAATTGCTTATATACATTTTGTTTTGGCATCAGCAGTCAGGAAATAAAAATTGCACTGGGAAGATCTGCTGTCAGGGACCTCTCCAGAATACTGAAAAGCAACAATGTCAATCTAGAGATTAAGGTGCACCTGATCCAAGCCAGAGTCTTAGCAATTAGATGCTATGCATGAGAGAGCTGAACAGTGATTAAGGATTACAGAAGAATTGATACCTTTGAGTTGTTGCACTGGAGAGGAGTCTTGAACATACCATGGACCACCAAGAAAACAAATAGGTCTATCTTGGAGAAGATGAAACTAGGTTTCTCCTTGGATGAACTTTTGAAGCTCCATCTCACATACTTTGGACATGTGGCCAGGAGAGACCAATCCTTAGAGAAGGACATCATGCTCAGAAGGGTGGAGTAACAGTGTAGGAGATGAAGACCCAGGATGAAATGGACTGATATAGTAACTGGGATAATGGGGTTAGGTATGTTGGAGTCAACAAGACTGGCTCAGGACAGGGCAGGCTTTAGAACTGTTATAAATAGTGTTGCTGTGAGTCACAGACAATTTGATGGCACATAACAACAACACCGTTAATTAAAATTGTGTAATGCCATTATTTGCAACATCCTATTGAAATCTCATTGTACCTTCCTTTTCCTTTCACTCCACCCATTCACTAGTCTCTGCTCCAGTACCCTCCCTCCTGTCCCTGTCAGTCTCCCACATTTTTTTCTTTGTGTAAACCTTTCTTTAGACCATTTTTTCTTCTTTCTCCTCTTCCCATCCTCAGTTCCATCTATTATTCCAGATTGTTCATTACAGTACACATATGATTAAATTTTTCATTCACTTCAGATTGATCTTTCCTTCCCCTATTCCAATACAGTGTTCATTCTGTTTTATGATGGCTCCCCGTCCCAATAATCATCTTATTCTTATAACAGTGATTTTATACAGTATTTGTCCTTTGTTGATTATTTCACTCAGCATCATGTCCTCTAGACTCATCCATATTATGCGTTGTTTCGTGAATTTTTCACTGTTTTTCAATGCTGAGTACTACGTCATTGTGTGGAAGTACTGGTTTCTCTATCCATTTGTTGATAGGCACTTGACCTGCTTCCATCTCCTTGCCTGTGTGAATAATGCATCACTAAACATAGGTACGCATACATCATACATCTGCTAGTGTCGCAGCTCTGAAGTCTTTAGGATATATTCCTACTAGTGGAATAGCTGGATCAATGCTATTTCTTGTTTTAACTTTTTGTAGGAAATGCCAGACTCTCTTGCATTATGAGACACAATCTTTTTTTGCAGAAAGTGAATAGAACTTGAAACACTTATGAAGAGGATCAAAGACTAGAGCCTTCAATATGATTACATCTCAGTACCAAGAAAACAGAAATCCTCACTGCTAGACCAATAGGCAGCATCATGATTGATGAAGAAAAGATTAAAATTATCAATGATTTCGTTTTACTTGGATCTACAATCAACAAATAGGGTAGCAGCTGTCAAGAAATCAGAAAAAAATGTTGCATTGGGGAAATCTGCTGTTAAGGACCTCTCCAAAAGGCTAAAAAGCAAGAATTTCAGTTTAAAGACTAAGGTGAGCCTGAACCAAGCCATGGTATTTTCTGTTGCTTCCTATGCATTTGAAAGCTATGCCATGAATAAGGGAGACTGAAGAAAAAGAAATGCCTTTGAATTGTGATGCTGTCAAAGAGTACCAAATGTCTCAAGGACTGTCAAAAGAACAAACAAGTCTGTTTTGAAGGACATACAATGAGAGTGCTCCTCAGAGGGAGGGATAACGACGCTTTGTTTTACTTGCTTTTGACATATTTCCAGAAGGAACCAGTCCTTGGAGAGACACCTCGCACTGAGGAAGATGATGAGTCTTCAAAATATAGGAAAACCCTCAAGGAGATAGACTGCCACAGTGACTTCAACCATGGTCGTATGCAAGGCAGAGGTGGTGAGGACGGTACAGGACAGGGCAGGGTTCCGAGCTATTCAGAGTGTCTACAAGTGGTAGTAAACTCAGTGACACCTGACAACAGCAACACAACAACATGACAGTGTTCTCTTTTTAGTGAAGTAATGGGTGGTTAAGGCCTTTGTTACCTTTTCTGTTGGCTTATAAATACTTCCTCCCCCTTTTATTTAGTTATATAAAGCTATAATCTGTGAAACAGTACATCAGTTTCATTTACTTTTGCTGTACTACAAACTTGATGCCTTCATTATCTAGACAGAAAGCTGTTGTTATGTGCCATCGAGTTGTCTGTGACTCATAGTGATGCTATGTACAACAGCCCTAAACCCTGCTCTATCCTGTGCTAATCTTATTGTCTCTTACACATCTACCCCCATTACCCCAGTCACTGAATCAGTCCATCTCGTTCAGGGTCTTCCTCTTCTGCTCTGTCCCTCCACCCACCCTCTAAAGAATCACATCCTTCTCCAGGGACTGTTCCCTCCTTGCAACACGTCCATAGTATGTCAGCCAAAGCCTCAGAATTCTTGCCTCCAAGGAGAAGCCTGGTTTAACCCTCTCCAAGATGAACCTGTTCATTCTTTTAGCTGTCCATGGTATATTCAGTACTCCAACACCACAGCTCAAAGGCATCAACTCTCCTTCTGTCATCCCTAGTTATGGTTCAGTTCTCTGATGCATAGCAAGCGAATGCAAAGACCATGGCATGTATCAGGTGCACCTTTGCCTCCAGACTGACATCGTTGCTTTTCAGTACTCTTGAGAGGTCTCTCTAACAGCAGACTTTCCCAATGCAATGCAACTTTTAACTTCCTAGCTGCTGGTGCCAAGAGTGTTGGTTGTGGAGCCAAGCAAACTAAAGCTGTGAACAATGTCAGTCTCTTCATCTGTCATGATGCTGCCAGTTGGCTCAGTGGTGAGAATCTTTACTTTTTTGATATTGAGCTTCAATCCATGTTGAAGGCCATGTTCTTGACCATCTGCAGCAAGTGCTTCAGTTCTAGCAAGCAGAGTTGTGTCATCTGCATAATGCAGATTGTTATGAATCTTCCTCTGAACCTGATGCCATATTTCTCCTCACCAATCTATTCTTCCTGGATAATCTGTTCTGCATATAGATAGAAAAGGTATGGAGATAGGACACATCCCTGGTATACACCCTTTCCAATTTTGAGCCGTGCAGTATTCCCTTGCTCTGGTCATTATAAAGACAGAAGAGGAAGAAATGCCCAAAATGGATGTCAGAAGAGATTCTGAATATTGCACTAGAGCACAGAGAAGCCAAAGCAGAGGGAAGAAATCAAGATATTAAGGAGCTGAGCAGAAGATTTCAAAAGGCAGCACCGCAAGACAAAGTAAAAGTATTATAATAAAATGTGCAAAGAGCTTGAGTCAGAAAATCAAAGGGGCATACCTTGCTCAGCATTTCTTAAGCTCAAGGAACTGAAGAAGAAAGTCATGCCTCGAGTTGGCAATACTTAAGAATGTTTTGGGCAGAATATTAAATGACCCAGGAAGTATTTTAAAAAGATAGAAAGAGTATACAGAGTCATTGGTCCGAAAGCAGTTGGCAGACACAGAAGAATTTCATGAAACAACGTATGAGCAAGAGCCTGTAGTGATGAAAGAGGAAATTCAAGCTGCTTTTCTTTAATTGGCAAAAAATAAGACCCCAGGAATTGACAGTATACCAACTGACATATTTCAACTAACTGATGCCGCCCTAGATTTGCTCACCAAGTTGTGCCAAGAAATCTGGAGGACAACAATTTGGCCAACTGACTGGAAGAGATCTATATTTGTTCCCATTCCAAAGAAAGGTGACCCAACAGAGTGTGGAAATTATTTAATGATATCATTGATATCACATACAAGCAAGATTCTGCTGAAGATTATCTAAAAATGACTGGAGAACTGCCAGAAGCGCAGGCTGGGTTTAGAAGGGGCCATGGTACTAGGGATATTGTAGCTAATGTTAGATGGATCTTGGCTAAAAGCAGGGAATACCAGAGGAATGTCCATCTGTGTTTCATTGACTATGCAAAGGTGTTTGACTGTGTAGACCACAACAAACTGTGGCTATGTCTGAGAAAATTCTAAGACATGGGTGCCACTAATAAACATTTATTTTCTCATAGTTTAGAAGCTTAAAGCCTAAATTCAGAGTGCTTGCTCTAGGGCTCTCTGGAAAAAGATCTTTGTCTCCTTTCAACATTTGTGAGTGTTCCCTCAGGATCTCCATATGTCTTGGCTCTGGTCTTCCCTGGAGGTTTAAAGGCTCTCACATAGTGGTCCCTCATTCAGAGGATAGTTTTCCTCCTGGCTGGCTGTCCTGCTGCTAGTAGGTAGAAAGTCCTCTCTTTTGCTGCCTTCCCTTTCCTCTCATCTCTTATAAGATAAAAAGTGACACAAGTTGTACCCTAGAGAACTCTCCTTGTATGTAATGAGGGCTGAGACTTGAGTGAGGGTGTGGCATCCCACCCTGATCTTTCTTTGTTAATAGAACAAATATAATTTTGTAATCTGTAATATAGATCCATCTTAACTCCAGACCTCTGGTGCTGTGGCTTGTAGCACTGTTGAGCCAAAGATGGTCCCACTCCTTTTGTGCAGTTCAGATAGTCTTCGAGATCCTTTGGAAGGTCAGCAATTCGTTGGTTTGGGGCAACAGTGAGTTTTGTTGTTTTGTTTTTTTTTAATATTACCTGAATCAATGAGATTCTTTCAACCACAGAGGTTAGGATTTATAATACATGCTACAGTTATACCAGATTATAAAAATAGAAGACAGTCACATACTATTGGGAATCATGGTTAAGCCAAATTGACTTTTATTTTTTCTACAACATGACACTTAATATAATGTTAAAAAGTCACCTAGGCTTCAATGTATTTGTTCTTGTCCCTCTTGCCACCTCCCCCCCCCCACATAGAGTTTATTTTGTAGCTGCATAGTCAATGTAAATTCATTGGGTAAATTAATTTTAATTACCTTCATTATTTTTCAGAAATTGATTTCCATTTTACTTTCTTTGTCTTACCAATTCCATTGTTGATTTCCTATGACTAACCTAGCTAAACTGTTACTAACTAGCCTTGTAACACTTATAGTGAGTCATGAAAGTGTTTTTATACTTGATTGTACAACTCAATAATTATTTCTCGAAACTTGTTGGATAGTACAAATGTTTAAATGTTAGCCTGCTGACTGAAATTTTGATGGCTCAGACCTCCCCAGAGGTGCTTTTGAAGAAAGGTTTACTCCCCAGCTTACAGCCTTGAAAGTTATTGAATGACTTTACTCTGATAGACATGGGGCCCCAAGATTTAGAAGTCAACACAATGGCTACTGCTGCAGCTGCTATTGTTGTTGTGTATTAAAGGATTTCAGGCCAGTTTAGTTTAGTCTACTTTCCACTTCCTTTTCACCCTCTCACTGTCAATCCCAGCCTACATAATAATGGCTTTTAAAAAGATGGTAAGAAACTGTGCTGCCCTTGCAAAGGTATGTGGCCTGAATCCACTAGCTTCTCTTTAGGGGAAAGATAGGCATTTTCCTCCCATGTGGTTTACTGCCTCTGAAAACCTGCTGGAGAATCAGCCTCTGGTCAGTTCCGATTCAGTATTACTCAGCAACAACCACAGTTTGATAAAGAGAAACTGGCAGAGTCTGGTGTTCCCTTGTTTATAAATGCACAAGTGATAAGATACACATTTATAGTTCTCCAGTCAATCTGTTTTCTTGTCAAAAAAATCAGTCCACTTTAATTTTAATCATCAAGGGCAACCAATAAACCCCCCCCCATACACACACAAACACCCCCTCCCCCCAAACAGGAAACCATCCAGCATCTAAAAGGAGAAAAGGAAAAGTAGCAGAAAGCAGTTAAGTGTCTTCTGAGTGTTTCATGTTTAATCAGCACAGAATTTTGGAGGTAGAACTACTGTCAACCCTGCTTTTTTGGTGAAGAAATTAAAATGTGAGTAAGTGGAAACAGTCTTCCTCTCTTCGCTATCCAGAACCTCCAGCCTATTATGTGGAAATGTGATTCTTTGGTGGTGAATGAACTCAGGTTTTCCACAAAAGCTCAGTGATAGAAACCAGTTATTTCATGTCTCCTTGTTGTCTGAATACTGCAAGTTTTGCACTTAGCTGTGGATGTTACAGAGTTCTTCTGATGCTTTTTTGCAGATTTGATAGGCCACACATTCCTGAAACATCATTCTCTCAAGCAGGCATCTCTGAGAGTCGAACCCACTCAGACCTTGCCCCTTGTTTATATCAGCCAGAAATGTGGATGTGAACAACTTGGGTTTGGACCTGAGGGAAGAGTGGAGGAAATGCCCACAGGGGATGTGTAGTAATAGAAACGATTCTCTGAACTCTGCCCTGAGGTTCAGGTACAGCTATAGCTGGAGGGGGCTAGTTCCTGCCATGAAGGAAGAGGTATACAGATCTGGAGCCAGGCATCCTGGACCTACAATATTCATGGGGAGGGACTTACAGTTTTTAGAATCCCCAAGATTGCAGCTGTTCTTCAGCCTGCAGATTTCCGTGTTTTCTCGCGTCCCTGGGGATAGGTAGTGCCACGAGTCTGTCACTCGTGTACTCAGGTTTTCTAACCCACAGACAGACTCAGAAAGATCAGATATTTAGCACGGTAAGAATTCAAAGTGTATGGCACCCATGATTATGTGTAACCATCCTATAGAGAAATAATGGTTCAAGGGATTGGGAAGAGGGGGGAACAACCATTAGATGTTTGCACTACTGTTTTTAATGAAAAAAATTTTTATAAACAATTCTCTTTGTTCATTACAGTAATGACTTGGTTTCAGTAGTAATACTGTGGTAGAATTTGCTAAGTGTATGTAAATGATCTTGAGTAGCAGGACAGCTGTCTTCATTCAGCCTGTCCCATAGTGATGCTTCTCCAGAAATGAATTCCTTATACACGTCATACATTAAGGATCCCTGAAGATATGGTGGTTAAGTGCTTGGCCAGTAACTGAAACATGTGCAGTTTGAATGTATCAACTGCTTTGTGTGAGAAGTATGTAGCAGTGTGTCCAAAAAGTTTACGCTTTGGGAACTCTGTGGAGCAGTTCTGCTGTGTCCTGTGGAGCTGGTTGCAGGGAGTTTCTGGTTTTGATTAAGTGTTTTATACATTATCTACCTTCTCAAAGTGTTCCTTAATGTCTTGGTTTATTACTTTTTCCCCCGTTATATATTTTTTTTAAAACCTAAATTTGATTTAGACAATTGCTCCAGGCTTTTCTCAGCATTATGTTGGCCTGTGTATTGTGCGCATCTCTTGTGTCAAAGCGGCCAACTCAGCCAGTGTGAGCAGCGTATAATTCTGTCAGTGAATTTGGGTCAGGATTCCTGAAATACAGACATCAGTGATTGAGATGTTTCCATAAGCCACTATCATACATGAACATTTTATTTTTTAATCTTTATAGGATCAAGTTATTTAGATCTCCAGACTTGCTGTCATCAAATATGAGCCAATTTATAGCTGACTCTCCAGGAATTTTTGGAGGCTGTATATCAGGTGGGAGGAGATTGCCCCTATTTATTCAAAAGAGCCACTGATGTATTCAAACCACCTGAGGTGTGCCTCCTTGGTTAACAGTGCAACTCCTATGGACTATACTACTAAGCTTCTGTCTTCAGAAGCCATCTTTAAATAAAAACTTGTTTTTCAGTGTACCAGATAAAAACAGATTGAAGCTTTGAGTTGCAATACTGAAGGATTCTATGGGCAGAATCTTTAATAATATAAGAAGGATCAAAAAAAGGATAGAATACATAGAATCACTGTACTCAAAATAATAGGTCAACACTGAACCATTTCAGGAAGTGGCATGTGATAATAAAACCAATGGTAATGAATGAAGTGCCAACTGCTCTGAAGCATTGACAAGAAGTAAGACCCCAGGAAGTGATTGAATACCAATTGACATGTTTCAACAAGCAGATGGAGCCCTGCCTATGCTTACTAATGTATGGCAAGAAATTTGGAAGACAGCTACCTGGCAAACAGATGGGAAGAGATTTATATTTATTTGTTTCCAAGAAGAGTGATCAACAGAATGTGTAATTAGAAAAAATAATCACTAAAATCACATTTAGTTAAAATCTTGGTTAAGATTTTTTTTTTTAAAAACTGCTAGAATAGCTATCAGTAGAGAACTGCCAAAAATTCAGGCTGGATTTAGAAGAGGTCATGGCCCTGAGTGGTATAATTCCTGATGTCAGATGGATCTTGCTCAAAGCAGAGATTATCAGAAAGATGTGTCTCTTGTGTTTAACTGACTGCTCAAAGACATTTGTCTCTGTGGGTCATAACAAATTATGGTTAACATTGAAAAGAATGGGAATCCTTAATTGTGCTTACGCAAAACCAAGAGGCTGTTGTCGGAACAGAACAACAGAACACTGAATGGTTTAAAAAGAAAAAAAAGGTGTGTGTTAAGATTGTATCCTTTCTCTGTACTTATTCAATCTGAATGCTGAGCAAATAATTTATGAAGCTGGTCTACATGAAGAAGAATGTGGCATCAGGACTTGAGGAAGACTCATGAACAACTTGCCATTGAAAGGTGCAGCCTTTGGGTTAACAGCATGACTCTCTGCAGATGATGTTGGCAGAGCCGCTCAGGGGGTGCTAGGACTTAGAAAAGATATCAGGCTTAGAAAAGTAAAGGATCATCACGATGGTTTCACACAAAGGCTGGAGAACAGAGCTTTAACATTGTGGAGATTGTCAGGATGTACAAGATGGGGTCAAGTTCAGTCTGTTGTTAGTAGGGTTGCTATGAGTAATAGCTACTCAACAGCTCTATGTAGTCAGTCAGTTTTGCCCTGTTCTTAACCTCTAGTAACTATTGTTTTCTATCCTTTCCATACTGTTTTGATTTTCCAGTCTGTCGTATAAATGGAGTCACACAACCTGTAAATTCTAGATTCATTTACTAGAACAATGCATTTGAGGTTCATCTATGATGTTCTATCAGTAGCTTCCCACCTTTTTATATTTGAATTTTATTATGGTGTTTGTATATTTTTCATCCATCCCCAATTGAGAACCACTGGTGTGATTTTCATTGTTTGGTAATTAACATACTGATTACTGTTAATATTTGTATATGCATTTTTTTCCTTTTACTTGAGTAACAATTGAGAAAAAGATTTCTGGCTCTAATTTCATTCTCAATTGCCATAACCAACTTCATTTTTGTAAATCAAACCCATTTTAAGACTTTAGCATTATGTTGTTGTTGTTGTTGTTATGTGCCATCGAGTCATTTGCGAATCATAGCGAACCTATGTATAAGAGCCCTAAATACTGTTCTATCCTGTGCCAACCTCGCTATCTCAAACACACTCATTCCCACCACCCCAATCACAGAATGGATCCATCTCATC
>NW_006400226.1:114805-120338 GCF_000299155.1 Elephantulus edwardii | reverse complement strand
ACACACACACACACACACACACACACACACACACTTCAAAAAACTGAGCAATGAAAACCAATCTAGAAATCCCAGCAACAGAGTAGAGGACAGGTTTGTTTTAATGACATTATCAGCCAAACAACCACAGTGGGGTTTCCTAGAGAAAAGGTCATGGTCTTTGCAGTTACTTACTTTGCATCAGAGAGTTGGACAGTGACTAATGATGACAGAAGAAGATGCCTTTGAGTTACGGTGCTGGAGAAGAGTTTTTAACATAACGTGGCCTGCCAAGAAAACAAACGGGGCTTTCTTGTAGAGGGTGAAACCAAGTTTTTCCTCATAGAGAAGGATATTGAAGCTCTGTCTCACTACTTTGGGCATTTGGCCAGGAGGGACCAGTCTTTGGAGAAGGATATCATGCTCAGAAGGGTGAAAGGGACAGTGCAGGAGATGAAGACCTTGGATGAAATGGATTGACTCAGTGGTTAGGACAATGGGGGTAGGTATGTTGGAGTCAGTGTAACTGGCTCAGGACATGGCAAGATTCAGAGCTGTTGTACATACTGTCGCTGAGTCACAGGTGATTTTACAGCACATAACAACAATGCTCTTTTTTTTGGCAAACTTTTATTCTGAAGAACTAACTGTACATTAACTATAAAGAAAATTATGTGGAAGTAAACTACTACTTTTCTTCCACTCTCTCTGTGTGTGTGTGTGTGTGTGTGTGTGTGTGTGTGTGTGTGTGTGTGTGTGTGTGTAGAAGATGGTCAGCAGGTGTGTGAGAGACAGGATCAAGGAGCAGGCTGAGGGTAGCCAGATCCAGGCGGTTGGGAGCCATTAGCTTTTGGAGTCCCTGGGGCTGGAGGGGGATTATCTACAGCTTCCTGCTTTACCCCACAGAGGGCACTGCCCCCAAGAGGGGAAGGGGATGATGAGGCAGGAGGCACTGGAGAAGGGTGGGAGGTGGGGCCTCTCTTGCCCTCCCCTGTCGAGGGAAGAGAAACCACAATGTTCTTCTGGACACTGCCAGGGCCAGAGGGAGCAGTGCTGGGGAGTGTGGTTGTTGCTGCAGAGACCAGCTTGACAATGGGCTACATGCTGGGGACAGTGGAGGTGACAGGGGAGGTAATAGTAGAGCCTGAGCCAGGAGCTGTTGTGCTGAGAGACAGAATCTGTTGAGTAGTTGTTGTACTAGAGGACGAGGAGGACATTACAATAAACTTGGTGGGCGGAGGAGAAGGCTGAGGAGGGTTAGCATCTCTAGCAGATACCAGCCTCTGGACAGGCAATGTGATCAAACCAGGCATCTTTATCAAGCTAGAGGTCCGAGGTCCCGGCTGAGGAGCCTGGGAGAGTACCAGCGTGGGCCTGGGCTGAGTGATGGTAAGGGTGGTCTTGTTGACCTGCTGAGCCTGCAGAGCGGCCTGAGCCCAAGCCTTGACCACATGGGAGCGAAGGAGGTGTCCCAGAGAGCCAAATTCTGCTCGATAGGCATCCTGATTGTCAGGGCGTGGACGCAGCTTAGCCAGCACTGGGACACAGTTTTTTGGGACAAGGGTCTGCACGTGGTCAGGTCCAGTGCAATCGATGTTGCTCAGCACAGGGCCATCCAGGACACTGCGGATCCACTCCCCCTCCTGTTGGAACCGTGGCAGGATAAGAGTCTTGATGACATCTAGTCCCAACTTTGCAAGGCCTGCAATGGAGCCATAACGAGTTGTCCACAGTCTTCTCATCCACCCAGCTCTTGGCGAAGGTCCTGGTGAGCCGAAATGGGATGTTATTAGCAGTGGTGCTGAGATGTTTGCAGATCTGGGCCATCAGGTGGGCAGCAAAGTTCCGGAGGGCCCTGTGATTGTCCACATCTGGTCGTAGGCACAGCTGTCTGCTCACAATGCAGGTTACCACAGCTGGGATCAGCTCATGTATGTATTTTTCCAGATAGAGCGTTGGGTTATCTATCAGCACCTTCACCATAGCATCAGATAAATGAACAGGTCCAGGTTGTTCTGCACCACATTCACATGGAACCCTCTGAGATGAAGGTACTGAATCGTGGCAGCATCTGATACAGTCCTGTGTCTGTTGCGATGCTTTGCAGAGCTTCTGCTCTCTTGGCTTCACATGACTCCACTCAGGCCTAAGTGATCTCCTTGTAGTAGAGCTGCTGTTCAACAGACAACTCGTGGCTACTGTGGGGCTTCAGCCGCAAAGGGGCTCCTTCTAGCAAGGGTGGTGCCTTCTTCTCTTTCTCTTTCCTATCAGCCGTAGCAACCCCCTGACCTTTGCCCTTCAAAGGCCCATCTTCATCTTGGCCTGGCTTTGCTGACTTCGGGGTTCTGTCACCTCAGCCTTCTGCTGCTCTTTGGGAGCTGGAGTTGGGTTCTCCGGTATAGCTGGCTGACAGCCCTCATGCTTAACCAATGAGCTTTGAGGCAAACATCCAGGGGCACCCGTGGCAGGGGGTTATTGATGATGGCACTCAGATCAAACTCCTCCTCATAGAAGTAGAGCTCTCGGCCTCCACCAGAGGCAAAGTGGAAAGAAATGAACTCTTGGGTGTAGAAGCCATAGTGTGGATTGACGTTCTGTAGTTTCAGTGCTGTAGTCAGTGTCACCGGTGGTGAGCTTGTGCCGCTTCCCCATGTGCATGAACTTTAAGGCATCCTGTGCACCACCTTCATCGACTCAGAGGGCAGCACAGTATTGCTGAGCTTCAGCTTCTCCTCAGCCATAGTGGGGCCGTCCTTTCCTTGCCCTCAGGACAATGCTCCAGGGTAGTGAGATGGAGACCCTTCCTCTTCCTGGTCCTCACAGGGGACCTTCTGCGGGGTCTTGTCCCTAGTATCGCTCAGACCCGCCCCGCCACCCAGCAGAGCAGCCAAGATGGTAAATCTCTCACGCTGCCCAAGCGCTGCTCAGCCAGAGCTCCGCGCCATGTTGGACCCGCCCCTCCCAGAAGCAGGTCTGGGCAGAGAGCAACACAGGGCCGGTCCTCAGAGCTGGAATAAAAACCCTGGACTTGCATGTGATTTTTTTAAATTAAATTTTATTAGTTTTAATGAACATTTACAGAGATTTTGGGTTTTCATTCATTCATTGTTGCACTGTTTTCTCCACCCTCTTCCCCAGTTCGTTCTTCTTCCCCCCCCATGTCTGTTTTAATTGTCCAATTGCCACAGTGCTTGTCAAAGCCAGTTCTGATTAATCTCCTTTGTCAGTGTGTCCTTTGCCATTCCCTATCACTCCTCCCTGAGAGAGACTTCACCCTGATTCATAAGGAAAAGGGGATGGTGTATTCTCTTAGCTACTTCCTGTTGAAAAGGGACGCTGTGGGTTTCAGGGTGAAGATCTCTCACTACTCTAAAGGGCCCCTTTGGCAGTAGGAAACACATAGACTATTATGGAGATTGATTTTGGAATTTAGATGCACTGTTATCAATTGTGCTTAGCCGTACATGTTCATATCCTTGAAGATGTATCATGGAGGTGTTGCAACCTAGAAGACATGAATTTAACTAACAAGTTAAAAGTACATGAGTCAAAAATTAACAAGCAATAATATTCCAAGTAGAGGTTCTAGTAGTGGCACAAATCAAGTTACAAAGAAATGGGGACATAAAAGCCTGATTCTTGCACAAAAATTTAAGAACCGGTTCTTAAATTTTTGTGCAAGAATCAGGCTTTTATGTCCCCATTTCTTTGATTTATCTCTTCACTACCCTGCGGCCAGGACCTTCAGGAGAATCCCACACCAATGCTCTTTCTAAAAATAGAAATAATATATGCTCCTGGTAAAATGAAAAGGTACAAAAATATCATTTAGATATTAGGGTACTGCAGATACTAGATTTCCTCTTACTCCCATCTACTCTTTCTGTTTCCTTGGCCAGCATCTCTTTTGTGTGACCCCAGCTGCTGGAGTGTTTCACTGTTCAGTTCTTCCATTTCTTGATTAATCTCACTTCCTGGGTGATCTCATGAAATCCTGTGGCTCTGAACACCATTTACCACTATGAATCAAAGTTGTGCGACCTAGCCTTGTCCTTGAACTCCATAGTAGTGTATCTCACTTTCTTCTTCACATAATCTCTTTGATGTGTCCAGCAACAGTTTGACCAGAACAAAAATATTGATTTTTTCCTAACCAGCCCTGCTTCCCACCTGGTGTTCCCCATCTTAATATATGACAATAAGACACTCTTTTTTCTAGATGCCAAGGTTTAAAACCCAGTTCAGAAAACCATTTTCCCTTAGACCTGGCATTCTGTGTGTCAGTAGGTCCTTTGATCTCAAATTGTAAAATAGACTTCGAGTCTGACCACTTCTCACAGCCCAAGTAACTAATTCTCTGATCCAAACTATAATTGGTTCTTATATAGAGTGTACTCTAGCCTAAAGCACCTGTCTTATTAGCTGATGTTTTGCACTTAGAGCTGTAGTTAAAATCTTCTATGCAACTCTTTACTGGTTAATGCCTGTGTTTGACAGTAAAAGACCATGGAAGGTGAACATATGCTAGCTGTGGTGTTTAAGGCTATGTGGCACCTTGGCTGGGCTATTTATATAATGATGTAATTTGGCAGTTATGTAATCGTTCTCTGTTTTGTGATCTGATGTGATTATCCTTCATTTTCATGTCCTGATACCATAGTGACCTGGGCTATGGAACCTAACCTTTTGACAGGTAAAGAGGCACTTGGCCTGATTCATCAGTTTCTCCCAAGAGGAGGTATTGTTCTCCTGGTCTCTGCTTCTACACTTGTACCCACTTTCTGGTCTCCACAGAATAGCCAGAAAGATACTGAAACACAAGTCACATTATGCCTTTCCCTATCTCAAAGCATGTTGACTTTTTATCACATTGTAGATAAAATCCAGATTGTTTGCTATTATGTGTATGAGACCCTGAAAACTATGTGATCTGTCCCAACAGAGCTTTCCAAATGTTTATCTCCTGTGACTTCCTCTCTTGCTCAGTCTGCACCAGTTACAAAGGTCATTTTGCTATTTGTCTAACATAACTCATTCTCATTTCAGGGCTTCCCTGGGCTTGGACCTCTCCTCCCTGATTGTTCCCCAAAGCTCTCCTTTCCATCTGAGCCAGTGACCTCTGAAATGTCACCTTCCACAGAGCTCTCCCTAGACCATCCTATCCAAAATGCCTGCTTCACCACTCCCACTCCTGTCATCATACTCTGCTGTTCTTCACACAATTTTCACTTTCTTAAATTATATTCTGTATTTATTAGTTTACTCTCTGCCTCCACTACTGAAATAGTCTCTATGAGGCTAAGACTATCTCATTTTGAATATATATATGTATATGTATGTATATATATCTATACACACACGCGCGCACACACACACACCTCTTCCACAACAGTGTGGCCTACAGTGAATGTTTAAGAAGTACTTATAGCAAAATTGAGTATGTAATTAATGTAAAAAGTAGAGGCCTTTTTCACTTTGTTTCACTTAATTTCTTTCCCCAGAAGTAATCATTGTTAACTTTGGTGACTGATTTTGTAGACTTGTTTTATATATT
>NW_006400226.1:113290-114705 GCF_000299155.1 Elephantulus edwardii | reverse complement strand
TGAAGCTGTGAACAATCTCAATCTCTGCCATCCATCCTGATGCTACCAATTGGTCCGGTGGTGAGAATCTTTGTCTTTTTGACATTGAGCCTCAGTCCATACTGAAAGGTATAGTCCTTGACCCTCTGCAGTAAGTGCATTAGCACAATCAAATGTTCTGGGATACCCATTCTTCTCAGAGTCAGCCATAGTTTGTTGTGATCCACACAGTCAAAAGCCTTTGTCAGTGAAGCACAGACAGACATTTTTCTGGTATTCTCTTCTTTCTGCCAAGATACATCTAACATTAGTTTTAATATCCCTAGTATCATGACCTCTTGTAAATCCAGCCTGCACATCTGGCAGTTCTTTGTTGACATATTGCTCCAAATATGTATAATTTTCAGCAGAATCTTACTTTCACGTGATATTAATGATATTGTTTGATAATTTCCACACTCTGTTGGGTCACCTTTCTTTGGAATGGGAAGAAATATCGATCTTTTCCAGTCAGTTGCCCAGCTGGCTTTCCTCCAGATTTCCTGGCACAACTTAGTGAGCACACCCAGGGCAGTGTCTGTTTGTTGAATTATGTCAATTGTTATGCTATCAATTCCTGGAGCCTTGTTTTTTGCCATTTCCTTCATAGCAACTTGAACTTCTCCTTCATCACCATAGGCTCTTGCTCATATGTTATTTCTTGAAATTCTTCTGTGTCAGCCAATTCCTTCTGATATAGTGACTCTGTGTACTCCTTCCATTTTTCTTGATACTTCCTGGATCACTTAACATTCTACCCAAAGTATCCTGAAGTATTGCCACCCATGGCTTGAATTGTTTTTCAACTCCTCCAGCTTAAGAAACACTGAGCAAGTTTGGCACTTTTGATTTTCTGACTCCAGCTCTCAGTACATTTCATTATAGTATCTTGCTTTGTCATCCTTAGCTGCCTTTTGAAATTTTCTGTTCAGCTCTTTGATTTTTTTTTGTTTCTTCCTTTAGCTTTGGCTTCTTGGCACTCTAATGCAACACTCAGTCTCATCTGACACCCATCTTGGTCTTTTCTTCTTCTTCAAGCTTTGTAATGCTCTTAGCAAGACTTAATGCTAAAGTCTTAAAGTAAATTTTTTTCTGTTTGGCTTTTCTATGAAGATGGTGCCAAAAACGAAGAAGGAAGCCACGGCCCCACCCAAAACTGAAGCCAAAGCAAAGGCATTAAAGGCCAACAAGGCAGTCCTGAAGGGTATCCACAGCCAAAAAAAAAAAAAAAAGAAGATCCACACGTCACTCACCTTCTGGCAGCCTAAGAGGTTGAGACTGTGGAGGGAGCCCAAATACCCCTGGAAGAGTGCCCCCAGGAGAAACAATTGACTATTATGCCATCATCAAATTTCTTCTGACCACTGAGTCATCCATGAAGAAGATAGAAGATAACA
>NW_006400226.1:102605-113190 GCF_000299155.1 Elephantulus edwardii | reverse complement strand
GTATGTAAGAAGACACTAGTGATTAGAACATGGAATGTGAGAACAATGAATGTAGGAAAATTAGATATTGTTAAGAAAGAAATGGAACGCATAAATATTGACATATTAGACATTGGAGAGGTGAGATGGACTGGCATGGGGCATTTTGAGTCAGATGATCATATGATATATTACTCCGGAGATGAAAAGGCAAAGAAAAATAGAGTTGCTTTCATTCTAGATCCGTCTTGAAACACAACATTGTGAGTGATAGGATTATATCAATACACTTACAAGAAGTCCATTGAATTCCACTATCATTCTGATATATGCACCAACAGCTAGAGCCAAAGAAGAAGAAATAGATGATTTTTACCAACTTTTATAGTCGGAGATCGATCGAACATGCAATCAAGATGCATTGATAATAATGGGTGACTGGGAAAAAGTTGGGAACAGAGAAGAAGAATCAGTAGTTGGAAAACATGGACTTGGTGACAGAAATGAAGCTGGAGATAGAATGATTGAATTTTGTACAATCAATGACTTATTCATTGCAAATACGTTTTATAAGAAACATAAGCGCAGGTTATACATGTGGATTTCACCTGATGGTATGCAGAGGAATCAGATCGATTACATCTGCGGAAAAAACTGCTGGAGAAGCTCAATATCAACTGTGAAAACTAGGCCAGGAGCTGATTGTGAAACAGATCACCAACTACTCATATGCATGTTCAAGTTGAAGCTGAGGAAAATAAAACCAAGTCCACGGGAACCAAAATATGACTTTAATTTCATCCCACCTGAATTTCAAAACCATCTCGGGAACAGGTTTGAGGCTTTGAACACTAGTGAGCGAAGACTTAATGAGTTGTGGTAGGATGTCAAATGTATTATCCAGGAAGAGTGCAGATGGTCATTACAGAGAAAGGAGAGGAAGAAAAGACCAAAATGGATGTCAGAAGAAACTCTGAAGATTGCACTAGAGCGCAGAGAAGCCAAAGCACAAGGAAGAATTCAAGATACTAAACAGTTGAACAGAAGATTTCAAAAGGCTGCACAGGATGACAAAGAAAAATATTACAATGAAATGTGCAAGGAGCTGGAGTCAGAAAATCAAAAAGGCCGAACTCGTTCAGTGTTTCTTAAGCTCAAGGAACAAAAGAACAAATTCAAACCTCCAGTTGCTATAATCAAGGATGCTTTAGGCAGAATACTAAATGATCCAGAAAGTATTAAAAGAGGATGAAAAGAATATACTGAGCCACTGTATCAAAAGGAATTGGCAGACACAGAAGAATTTCATAAAATGACATATGAGCAAGAGCCTATGGTGGGTGATGGAGGAAGAAGTTCAAGCTGCTTTGAAGGAAATAGCAAAAATTAATGCCCCAGGAATAGATGGTATACCAACTGATGTATTTCAGTTAACAGATGCTGCCTTGGGTGTGCTCACCAAGTTGTGCCAAGAAATCTGGAGAACAACCACTTGGCTAGCTGACTGGAAGAGATCTATATTTGTTCCCATTCCAAAGAAGGGTGACCCAACAGTGTGGAAACTACAGAACAATATCATTGATTTCACATGCAAGCAAGATTCTACTGAAGATTATTAAAAAATGACTGAAACAGCACATCAGCAGAGAACTGCCAGAAGTCCAGGAAAGGTTTAGAAGGGGTCGTGGTACTAGGGATATTGTAGCTGATGTTAGATGGATCTTAGCTGAAAGCAGGGAATACCAGAGGAATGTCTGTCTTTGTTTCATTGCCTATGCAAAGGCATTTGACTGTGTGGATCATAACAAACTGTGGCTGACTCTGAGAAGAATGGGAATCCCAGAACACTTGATTGTGCTAATGAGAAACCTATAGTTGGACCAGGAGGCAGTGGCCAGAACGAAGCAAGAAAACACTGCATGGTTCAAAATTGGGAAGGGTGCACGCCAGGGATGTCTCCTGTCTCTATACCTTTTTAACCTGTATACAGAACAGATTATCCAGAAGGCTGGGCCCTATGAGGAGAAATGTGGGGTCATGATTTGTGGAAGCTCTATCAACAATCTCCGATATGCAGATGACACAACCCTGCTTGCTGAAACTGAGGAGGACCTGAAGCACTTGCTGCAGAGGGTCAGGGACTGCAGCTTTCAATATTGATTGAGGCTCAATGTCAAGAAGACAAAGATTCTCACCACTGGACCAATTGGCAGCATCAGGATGGATGGTGAAAAGATTGAGATTGTTCACAGCTTTAGTTTGCTTGGCTCCACCGTCAACACTCTTGGCACCAGTAGCCAGGAAATTAAAAGGTGTATTGCGATGGGAATTCTGCGGTTAGGGACCTCTCCAAAGTACTGAAGAGCAATGGTGTCTCTCTGGAGACTAAGGAGCGTCTGATACCGGCCATGGTCTTTGCAATCATTTGTTATGCATCAGAATTGGACAGTGATTAGGGAGGATAGAAGGAGAATTGATGCCTTTGAGTTGTGTTGCTGGAGAAGAGTATTGAATGTACCATGGACTGCCAAGAAAACAAACACATTCATCCTGGAGACGGCTAAACCATGCTGCAAATTGGAGGCACGGATTCTGGGGCTTCGTCTGCCATACTTTGGACATGTTGTAAGGAGGGACAGGTCCTTGGAAAGGGACATCGTGCTTGGGAGGGTGGAGGGATGGCTCAAGAGGAGAAGACCCTCTGTGAGGTGGATTGATTCAGTGACTGGGAGAATCGGGATGGGTGTTTCAGAGGCAGTGAGTTTTGCACAGGATAGAGGAGGGTTTAGGGCTGTTGTACATAAGGCCGCTCTGAGTCGCAAGCGACTCGACAGCACATAAGAACAACAATAACAACAACAACCATGATGGATGGAGAGGGGATTAAAGTTGTTAACAATTTCGGCTTGCAACAGCAGTCAGGAAACCAAAACACAAATTGCATTAGGTAAATCTGCTGTTCAGAGTACTGAGAAGCAACAGTTTCAGTCTAGAAACTAAGATGCACCTAATCAAGTCCATGATGTTCATAATTACTTGCTATGATGATAGAAGAAGAATTGATGCCTTTGAGTTGTGGTGCTGGAGAAGGGTCTTGAACATACAATGGACTGCCAAGAAAATAGGTCTGTCTTGGAGAAAGTTAAACCTTGGAGGCTAGGATTTTGAAGCTCTGTCTCACACAGTTTGGGCCTGTGGCCAGAGGGACCGATCCTTGGAGAATGACATCATGCTCAGAAGAGTGGAGGGATTGTGCAGTAAAGGAAGACCCTGGAAGAGATGGATTTTGATACAGTAACTAGGGCAAAGGGTGTAGGAATGTTGGAATCAGTGAGATTGCTTCAGGACAGGGCAGCCTTCAGAAATATTGTACATAGGGTTGCTATGAATCACAGGCAACTCAATGGCATATAACAATAACAACTGATGGATATGTAGTTTATTCCTGTTTTTTTCCACTATTATGTATTAGTCTTCGGTGAATATTCTTATCCATAAATCTCTGATAACTCAAGAAAATGAATTTTAGATTGTGGAATTGTTGACCTACTAATTGGAGAGATACTACTTAGTTTTTCTGTTTGAAAATCATTCAACTTTACATTCTGCCAGCAGTATATGACCTCCCCCTCCAATCTCCCTATATCTGCTCCAGTATTATAAATCACTCTATTTTGAAAATAGTTTTCAATGATAGGCAAAGATAAAGACTTACACAGTTTTACAAAAGTGGGACCTGAAAACTTCATGAGTTCAGTTCATCCCTGCAGTTAGCTACTTCCTAGATTGATAAACTCCTGAGTTTTTATTAGGCGACCTGCTTACTAAAGAAAGGAAGAAAGGTAGTCCTTTTTGAAAGAAATGGCAACAATTAAACAAGTAAAGTGTTTTGAGTGAGAAACAATTTATCTCTGAGTAAAAACTTTCAGATAAATTTCCCCAGGAAGTATTATTTTATGATGTGTTCTGATTAATCCAAAAACCATAAACCCAGGTGATTTATGTTTTCTTGCTATTTTCTCTCATTAGGAAGGATCTGCAACAAAACCCTTAAGGGATAAGTATGGCTGAAAGATTAGTGGAAGTAGCTATACTTTGTGGTTTATTATTTAAGAGCTTGTAGTTTCTGCCGGGCCAAGCTAGCAGTGTACTCACAGAAGAAGAGCAATTATGTATTTTAATAGCCATGGCTGGTATCCAAATCAGAGGCAAGGCAAGGCAATGTATAAGAAGGGAATCTGGAGCAGAGAGGAGGTAGAACCCTTGTAGAGCTCACACGTGCCTGTGACATTCATCTTTAAAGCTCAGACCTAAGCATCAGATGTTCCTGGTGCTTGCCTCTCCTTTACAGTGGCTTCTCGGGCTGGTCGGAGTCCCATGAGCATCGGATTGTCCCAGTGCTTGCCTGTCCTTTGCAGTGGCTTCTCAGGACTGGTCAGAGTCCCATGAACATTAGATGGTCCTTGTGCATGCCTCTCCTTTGCAGTGGCCTCTCAGGGTTTGTTGGAGTCCCATTGTGTAGCTCTCAGTCTTCATACTTTTCATAAATTTCAGATTACTTCTTTGGGTGAGAGACACTTCTGTGACTTGAATATGTTAATGTGTGAGCAGTTTTTTAAGACATCCACATCAACTGTAGAGATGACATAATTAAGACCTAAAGAGATTAAATTATTTCTTTCATTGAATAATGGAAGGAAAGAACTTTTTCACTTGAGCTTCAAAGACAAGAGAATGTTGAACAGAAAAGAACTCTTGTCTTCAAATTCCTACATCAAGAATGGCTCATCCACCAGATGCTTTGCTGGAGAAGGAGGGATAGTCTCCTCCCATGCCAGTCGAATCAGATTTGATGATACACAAGGAAAAAAAACAAAAACAAAAGAGGCTCATAGTTGGTACACCAGTACCTTTAGTTCCTTTCTACCGGGCAGGCATTGTTAATCAACCTCAGTGCTGCTCCTCAACCAAGCTTGAGCCCAGCCTGGGTGTCTTCACAATGCTACAGGCACCTGGTAGTAATGCACTGAGTTTGCACAAGAAGTAAACTATGTATCCCTTCTTCTCCGTGATGCAACTGTGTGGTTCATGATAGGATAAGTGAGCTAAGCTTCCTTCCAGGCAGCTCAGTTTGGTTCCTGAACGAATTATTTTATAGCCACTCCATATTGAGCAAGCCTCACCCTATACTGAGCAAGCCTCATGACCTTTCTGGGGCCATTTCCTCATTTCCAAAATAAGAGAAAGGAATGAAGTAATCTTTAATCACTCTCTTAGCTCTTGAAAAGATGTGATCTAAAGTAGAAGTTGTACAAAGAATGCGTGAATACAGATATACCTTTTCTTAAAGATTGTAAATGAGTTTTAGGAGATCCCTTAAAGTCTTCCTCCCCTTCTGAATACTACTTTTCATTCACTGAGTCCTTCATCTAAATAACCCAATCTAGAATTTAGGAGTTCAGAAGAAAGAAAAATGGATTAGCTTCACTGAAAACTAGAGTAACGTTAAGCCTCTTCTTGGTTGTGGGAGACTGTAATCTCTCACACTTCAGGTTGAGAAAAGTGGACTGTTTTGGGTTGCCCAGCAGCGGTAGGGTTTTGAGTTGCTGCTTCTTTCCATCTCCGGTTGTGTCTATGACGTATGTTTCAGCAGGTGGTCATCTGGGGCTCCTCACATCTCGTACCTGCTCCTGACGACTGCACTTGGTGGTAGTATGAGATGTCTTCCATTTGGCCATAACTCCTGTAACCTGGACCTGAAGCGCTTGCTGCAGAAGGTCAAGGACTGCAGCCTTCAATATGGATTGAAGCTCAACATCAAGAAAACAAAGATTCTCACCACTGGGCCAATTAGCAGCATCAGTATGGATGGTGAAGAGATTGAGATAGTTAATAGTTTTAGTTTACTTGGTTCCACAGTCAACACTTTCTGTAACAGCAGCCAGGAAATCAAGAGATAAATTGCACTGGGAAAGACAGCTGTGAGGGACCTCTCAAGAGTACTGAAGAGCAATGACGTCAGGCTGGAGACCAAGGTGTGCCTGATTCTGGGTATAGTCTTTGCAGTTACGTGCTATGCATCAGAGAGTTGGACAATGAATAGGAATGATAGAAAGAGAATTGATGTCTTTGAGCTGTGGTGCTAGAGAAGAGTGTTGGATACACCATGGACTGCTAGGAGAACAAACAGGTTTGTCCTGGAGAGGGTGAATCCAGAATGGTCCTTGGAGTGAAGGATTCTGAAGCTTCATTTGACATACTTTGGGTATGTTGCAAAGGGGGACTGGTCCTTGGAGAGGGACATCATGTTTGGGAGAGTGGAAGGACGGCACAGGAGAGGAAGACCCTCGATAAGATGGATTGATTCTGTGATTGGGGTGGTGGGAATGAGTGTGTTTGAGACATCGAGTTTGACACAGGGTAGAGCGGCATTTAGGGCTCTTGTACATAGGGTCACTATGAGTCACAAGTGACTCAATGGCACATAACAATAACAACAACAATTCTCACAAACCCACTTTTGCAGTCCCTGTGTCAGTCCATCTTGTTGAGGGTCTTCCTCTCTTGATGACTCTCTGTATTACTAAGCATGATGTCTTTTCCTAAAGACTGGCCCCTCCTGACAACGTACTGGAAGGATGTGAGATGACACTTCCTCACCCTTGCCTATACTGTGGAACTGCCAGGTTATACTTTGTCCAAGACATATTTGTTTGTTTTTGTCAGTCCATGGATTATGCTTTCTCAGCATCACAGTTTCAAAGGCATTAATCTTTCTTTAGTCTTCTTGACTTGTTGTCCAACTTTTGCATACTTAGGAACCAACTGAAAAGACCATGGCTTGGATCAGGTACACCTGAGTCTTTTAATTGACATCCTTACTCTTTAGCACTTTAAAGTAGTCTTTGGTAGCAGATTTTCCCCATATATTTTTTTTAATTTTTTCCCTGCTATTACCATGAATGTTGACTGTAGATCTAAGTATAATGAAATCCCTGGCATCATCCATCTCCTGGTTTCTCTTCCAGGCTCTCCATCCCTTCGGACATATCCTCTCCTCTCCGTCATCACTCGCCAGCCCACAGTCATCTCCCACCTGGTCCCTGCCACCCCAGGAATAGCCCAAGTGTTGTCCCACCACCCAGCCACTGAGGCCACTCCTGTGGAAGCCCCAGGTGGTGAGGCTTTGGCAAGCAGCGAGTCAGAGACTGAGCAGCCAACACCACGGCAGAAGAAGCCCCGCCGCAGCCGCACCATCTTCACAGAGCTGCAGCTCATGGGCCTGGAGAAGAAGTTCCAGAAACAGAAGTACTTGTCTACTCCAGACAGGTAAGACCATGGGAAAGGAGCGAGCTCTGCAGTTAAACCTTAATGAGGAGACTTTCTTTGCTGTCTGTGTAGTCTTCACTTCTGGGCACTCTTTGAGATTCTGGAAGTGTGTTCCTTGTCTCAGGTAGCCCCATCTCAGAGCTATAGTAATGCATCACCCATAGTCCTCAAGACTCCTGCCTGTTGCTGAATCTGTACCTTGTGTCCAGGGCTGAATTGAAGTATATAAAGACCCTCAATGCTAATAATCTGTGGTTCCCCTTCCTCTACTTTCTTGCACATTCATATAGGATGTTTATTGTGTGTGCGTGCACGTGCATGCATGTGTGCACATGTGCATGCACTCTCCATGGTATGGCTTTTGAAAAGGCTACAATTTTAGTGACTGAATAGACATATAGTGTTTCCTATTTTGGTGGAATTAAACCAAAATTTTTAGTGCATGAGGAGTACTAAGAATTTTACTGTACACTACATTTTTTGACAAAAAAATCCACATATCCTACAACAATGTAAAAAACTAGTCTGAGAAACTAATGTCTGTTGAAACTAAGGTGTTTCAACAATCAGTGTAAAATTACATTGATTTCCCCTAACACAAACTGCCTTTCACCAATTTTACTTTATCTGTTTTGATATTTGTTTTATAATAAATGCTATAATTATAAATGATTAAATAAGAAGATGTCATACACATTTAGTCATTGAAAATACATAGTACAATTACTGTTTTATTTTTAGGTAGATGTTTCATCTCTAGCATGTTATAATTAAAAACATTTCTTTCTGTTCTTTTATCTTACATATTAGTAGTGTCACAAGCTGCTGAACACTACTTATTTACATATATAGTAAGGATAATAAAAATATTTCTTGAATCATTGTTATATAATAAAGATTTTTAGAAGCTCTTTAGGGATGGAGATGAGTTCTGTTGTGCAGTTTGTGGTCACTAATTAGAAATATACATGAAGTAATTTCAACATTGGAACATGTGCTTTGTTGTTGTTTTTTTCTTTTATTGTGGAATTATTCAATCGGACATGAGTAAAATTTGTCTTTCCTAAATCTGTGGACTTAGTTCTTATGTAAGAATGAAATTATTTTACTTCTCTGTATAGATTGATCTTGACACTCAGCACTTGGAGAGCGCATCTTCATTTATTTGTTTCTTTCTTATGCTTCTGTGACAATGGACTGCTTGATAGCCAGCATTTGGCTTATTGGATTTTCTGCATTTTCAAAATATTCTCTTAAGATAGATAGAGATAGATATAGATGATATAGATGATATAGATATAGATATAGATATAGATATATACACATATACATACTCTGCTCATAACTTGTAGAAATCTGTGTGTGTCTTTAGGTTTATTTGTGAATGTTGGAGAATTGGATTTGGCTGATGAAAAAAGCAGTCATATTATTAGTCCACATAACCATTTCTCTGGTGTTTGTATTTCAAGCAGTGATTTCGGTTTCTCTTTTCGTATCTCTGTTTTGTGTTTTTATGAAAATGGTCACCATAATTTTCTAAAGTGTCTAAAATTTGCATGTACAGTTACAGGATTGCACTCATTGCTACAGCATGCGCTTCCCAGTGTATATTAGAAAGAATGATCATTGCCTAAATATATTTTAAAAGTTGTCTGTTGGTGAGTTGAGGTAGCAGAAAATGTCTGGAATAACTAAGCATGAGGTAAAAATAATAAAATAATTCTGGATGAATCTACTACCCTATCTAGTGTCCTGAACTAACTGAATGTGCAGCACATGATACGAAAATGGCATGTTTGCAACATCCTATGACTTTGTTCTGTGCCTTAAGATGCCCTGAAATATTGGCAGCAGTATCATAGCTCTAGTCACTGCATCCAGATAAAATCAGTTTTGCAAACTCCACATAAGTAGTGAAATATTTGATTTGTAATTTCTCCCCTAGTGTGAATTTTTAAGGTAGTTAATGTGGTAGATGATTTTTTGGCCATCTATTTAATTCAGTTTCATGGACAGATTTTTCCATCTGTTGGAGACTTTGTTGTTATGTACCATTGAGTTGCCTGCGACTTATAGTGACCCTATGTACAGTAGCCTTGAAACTTGCTCTGTCCTGTGCCAACTTTACTGTCTCTTAAACACCTACCCTTATTACTACAGTCACTGAATCAATCCATCTAATTGATGGTCTTCGTCTCCACCCTTCCAAGCAAAATGTCACTCTCCATGGACCAGTCCCTCCTTGTAGCATGCCCAAAGTATGTCATATGAAGCTTCTGAATCCTTGTCTCCAAGAAGCAGCCTGGTTTCAGTCTCTCTAGGGAAAATCTGTTTGTTCTTCTGGCAGTCCATGGTATATTCAACACTTTTCTCCAACACCACAGCTCAAAGGCATCAATTCTCTTTCTATCATCCTAGTCATTGTCCAGCTCTCTGATGCATACATAGCAAGCAATTGTATGGCCTGGATCAAGTGCACCATAGTCTAGATCTCTTAAAACAATTTTTAGCTGATATATATGAGAAAATTAAAGAGTGAAATCTGCAGACAAAGTGAAATACTGAGTTTTACTTGTTTCATGGAAAACAGTTGATTGAACATTGTTATTTATTAATTTTCACAAGTTCTTATATAGATATTTACAATATGTTGTTTTTTCCTTTGTTACTGTAGTTTGATATAATACCTGCTAAATATGGATCAAACTGAGCAACAAGCCCAAGTAAACAAAAAATATTTTCCATTTTGTGGAGACTCAAACATTTCATTTCTCCCTTGAAAACATAATCCAGATTATGATTGGTGTAGTGATAACAGCAACATGTTATTAAACAGCTTCCTAGTATTGATACTCTTCCTTCATTTGTGTGTCCAGCTCATTATTTAAATAAAACCCAACATACACTCTCTGTAAATTGAGCTATTTTCATATTTATAAATCATACTCAAGTTACACTAAGCAATAAATATGTCCAAAACAAATTGATAATTAAATGAGTTAGCACTTTACAAAAAAAACCCTAGTCAACTGATGGCCACTTCATCTGATAATTTTCATCATTAACTTTTCACCCTAGAAATATACTCTGACAATATAGTCTTGTTTGATTATCACTCAGGAAATTTCAACATTTACCTTTTTAAAAAAATTTTCTTTTATATTGGTTTCCTTACAAAGTTCGTATATATTTGTGTGTTCACACTATTCTTCATTTGCATTGTGAGTGGTAGAATCATTCCCATGCACTATGTTTTATAAAATTAATCACTTTTTTT
>NW_006400226.1:94349-101690 GCF_000299155.1 Elephantulus edwardii | reverse complement strand
AATAAACATGGGTGTGCATATATCTGCTTGGATGTCAGCTATGGTCTCTTCAGGGTATATTCCCAGTAGTGGAATTGCTGGGTCAAATGGTATCACTCTTGAACTATGCCCTATCTTTTCAGGTCCCCACTGGATCTTTCCCATTTTCTTTAACCCGTCCCTGCACTCACCAAATTGTGCAACTCTGTGGTTTTGCTCCTTCCCATCCTCATCCCTCTGCTCCCAGTGCTTCCCTGTTTAGGTCCCCATATATGTTTTACTAGTTTTCTTTCTGTTTTTACAATAATGATCTTATGCAGTATTTGGCCTTTTAGACTGTGTTAGTTCACTCAGCATAATGCTCTCCAGCCTCTTCCAGGTTACGTAGTATTTTTCAAAATCGTTGCTCCTGAGTGCTGCACAGCATTCAATTGTGTGAATATACCACAGTTTCTCAATAAGTTCAGTTGTGGTTGGACATTTGGGCTGTTTCCATGTTCTTGCGATATTTAATAACACTGCTTTGAACACTGGTGTACAAATCTCCATTTGTGTCTCGGTTCTAATTTCCTTGGGGTGTATTCCTATTATTGAATATTATGGAATTTCTGTGTTCAACTTTTTGAGGAAATGCCTTCCAGAGTGGTTGTACCATTTTATAGTCCCACCAACAATGTATGAGAGTTCCTGTCTCTCCAGCATTTATTGCTTGCTGCCCTGCTAACCTTTACCACTGCTAAGGCGAGATGGTTTTGATTTGCATCTCTCTTACTACCAGTGATTGGGAGCATTTCTTCATGTGTCTGTTGGCCATATGAAGCTCTCCACTGTAAAAATGTGTTTTGCCCATTTTGTAATTGGGTTATCAGGCTTTTTCTTGTGAAAGCCCCTGGAGTATTCTGTAAACTTTTGTTATTAGACCCTTGTCTGAGATGATATTGCCAAATGCCCCCCCCCCAATTTGATAGGTTTTCTTTTCACCCTGTTGGGGAAAAATATGCTAATTTTTAAATGGGCCACTATGATGTTGACAACTGCTTGGCCCTCCTTTGAGCCATATTTGAACATACTAGATGGTTCTCAGAATGGATCAGAGACCTGTTAAGACAGTTCACACAGCTGCATATTGGGAAAATGGAGCAAGATTAAAATTTGCCAGTCCACTTCCGCCTCCTATTTGTTGTTGGAAAGAAAAGGAATACTCCCAAGAAACCCTGAAATAGGGTTTCAAGTTCATGAGAGGGGACCAAATCAGACAGGTGCCAACAAGGGTGTTAAAGTTGTGGGAGCTTACAGGTAGCTTAAGCAACCTTGTGACCTTCCTTTCCAGTCGGCCCAATCTCACATGCTGCAGCTGATAACCCTTTAATTTAGTGCCCTACCAGCACCTCCCAGCATTGCACTCACTTTTCCTTATAGCCTGTCTGCTGTGGGTAACTGGTGCCTCTGTTTTACTGATGCACTGAGCATGGTCTTATCTAGTTTATTGGGCAATCTTCCCCTTGCCTATCTCCACGTTTTAACCTAACAATTACAGTGTAACAAGTAAGGGAAAATTGAACAAGTAATTTCTCTGGCTCCCATCTAGAAATTAGATTTGGTTTTTAAAGTCACTCACTCTCAGAATGAGTGATAGTGGAACTAGATCTAGAACTTGGATCCTTGATTTCCTTATTTTCCCCTACCAACTCCCATCTGTGCCAAGGCATACCAGACTGGCTTTTTCTTGGAAAGAACTGGATTGGTTCTAGCTAAGGAGGCATCAGGAGTCTTAATAAATCTGGTGGCTCTAAGTCTGAACCACTTGGCTGAGCTTGAGGAGGACCTGAGATGAGAGTTCTTCATCAAACCTTCATCAAACTCAGATGGGAAAGGTTTTGACCTTTACTTTGCTTGGAGTTTTCAATACTAAACACTCTTTTCATTTTAACTAAAAAAATATTTATGACGGTGTGTGTCCTTCACTCTGGAGGGGGACTGAGCCAGCATATGATTATTTATAATTGTTTGTGTCATTCACTCTAGTGGGTGACCAAGCCAATGTGTGATTCCTTTTTTGAGACAGTTTTGCAGTCCTTGTTTGCGTTTCTTCTTTTGCTCCCCTCCTCATGCGTACTAAGCTTGATCAGTAACAGCAAAGAGTAGACAGGAAAAAAGTAAGGAAATCAAGCTCAGGTGCAGCTCTGAAGATATTTAGTTTCTTTGCTGATAGAAATTTGTTAAGAGAGGGATCTGAAATTCACCAACTCAGAGAGAGTTTGTTATCAGCCATTGCTGTGTGTCTTCTGTACATCAGGCTCTGTGGCTGGGAATATAGGCACAGAAAGACAGTGCTGCAATGAGGGAGGTCATGAGAGAAGAACCAGCAACATTGGTGGCAGTGGTGGAGGAATTCCACATTCTTAACTGGAGAGCCACTTCTCTTCTGCCCAGGCCATCTCCTGTGCAGCCACTACCCTTTATTGGTTTAGCCCTACTTGTTGCTGAGATACTTAAAAAGTTGCAGAGGAGCTTCCAGACCATGATGGACTAGGAAGAAAGGCCAAAGGAATATCCTGTGGACATAGCAATCTCATCCCTTGTGAATAGGCTCACATTGATTTGGGACTGAGCTAGCCCACAACAGTTGAGTGAACTAGGTACTGATAGTGGTGTATTCTTGAGGGATGTGGGTGCCATGAAGGTAGAGCTGCATGGATCAGAAGAGATCAGGGAAGACTTCTCAGAGACGGGGACATTTAAGAAGACCTCCACTCCACACAGAAAAATGCTGCCTGCAGAGGCATGGAACATTTCTCACTGGGTGTGTCTAGGAAACCAAAAGTGGTCTGGATACTCTAGCCCTGGGTGTGAGCAAGGTCATGGGAGATGTGACAAGTAAGGCTCACTTTGGTAAAGATCTTGTGTTGTGTCTGGCCAAAGATGTACCCTTTGTTATGTAGACAATAAGCAGCCATTAAGGGTGCAAGTGATTTGACCAGATTCACATTTTGAATAGTCACTTTGATGGCTGTAATTGATTAGAGAGCAAGGAGTTGGAGTAGGGCAACAAGGTAAGAGAAAATTTAAGGCTAGTTATTGAAGACCTGGGTTAAGATGATGTGCCAGTGGACATAAAGAGGAATGAAGAAATTGGAAAACAGTGTTGAGGAGGACATGGGCAGAATTGACACTGAGGTGAGGGAGTGAAAAGAGAATTGTGAATTCTGTGATTCCCTAGTTGAGAAGACCAGGTCATTCACTCAAATCAGGATGTAGAGGATAAATAAATTTGGTAGGGAAGAGTGAGTTCTGTTCTGGACAAGCTGCATGTAGGCACACAGTAGAGGTAGATCTGAGCAGAGGATTAAATTGGCGAGACTCCCTTGCCTCTAAATATTTTTTTGTGTGTGCATGAAATTTTGAGCATGAAATTGAGAACCTAATGTACATATGGAAAGCAGACAGTGTGCACAACATTATTTATGAATTGTGTGGTAATATGTCCAAAAGGCTTCAGTGTGCATGGGTAAAATGTCAGGTTTAATTTGAAAAGTCAGAGAACTTTTTTTTGAAATGTTAGTTTTCAGCATGTCTCCAGGGCTTCCTGGTACCTGCCCAGGCATTGCTCAGGTGACCTGCACAGGACTGATTTACTTGCCTGGGGAGGAGGATACCATCTGGCTAGCATGAAGCTGCCACCTTAATCCTCCCTCTCAGATGTTCTCACCTCTGTACGTGACCAGAGCCATGAGCACTCCCTCCACCTCCAAGTAGCCCCTCCTCCTCATTGTTTGTTTCTCCTGTTTCCTAGGTTACCCCATTTAAGCGAATATGTAGGGAAGTGAAAATTTGTGACGGTGGCAAGTAATGAGAGAAAGCTGATGACAGTAAGACATGTCTGAAACCAGAATGAGTCAAACATGCATTTTTCCCAAGTGAGCTCACACTATGTGCAAGGCCAGTCAGTGGTGGAGCTGCACATTGAACCTTCATTAATGAATGCACCTGCTGACCTCAGCTGACCTGGGCTGGCGGCTTGGAGCCAGCAGGCGCACATCTCTGGGGAGATGTGTGGGATGTGGGTTCTTAGACCTTGAGTTACTTTCCTGCTCTTTCAGAGGAAGAGCTCAACGTTGTTGATACCAAGAATTCATTGACTTCAGTCGACTAATGACTTTCAACTGAAGTGTTATCTTTCAGTAGCCCTTCTGTGTGAGTGCAGATTTATGACAGGTTCATTGCTCCTTGAGGGAGACCTTACTTTTATTATGAGATGTCTAAATTGTATGGTTTGGTCAGAACCGGGACCTTGGTAGCTGAACTATAGTGGAGTGCCAGAAACTTGCATTTAGAACCTTCAGTGCTGCCAGCCATGGACTAGATGCTCCTCTCCTCCTGCAGCTAAGAGATCATTCCTGAGACTCCTTATGACTTAGGCTTATAACGGTGCAGGCTTGTGTGAGATAATGCATCATACATCTACAAATTGCTGTCCTCAGAAAACCCAGAACCTTCAAAATTGGGGTGACCACTGCCTAATCTGTATCAGCGGTGGTTGCCCCAGTTGCCTTGTCAGTCATCCACACTGCTTCAAGGATCAAGGCTGGAGTTGCACCCAGCAGGGACCCTTCCCATTGGTGCTCAGCTAGACCTGGAGTTTGGATCATCCTGCGAAAGCAGTATTGTACCATCCTTGTCATGGTCTTCACTATCCAGCACTGAGATTAGCACCTTGCCTGCTCACATCCCTTTATCATTCCACACGTCCCTCCAAGTTGTTAGCTTCTATCAGCTGGCATACCTGCTTGTTTTCTGCTAGAGACTGAGTGAAAACTTTCCTCTGAAAAATCCAGTTTGTACAATAATATTGTAGGTGGGACAAGTCCCATATGGGAGGCAGTATGGAACAGTTTCATAATGGACAGAGAGGAGATGGAGATTATTGATAACTTTAGCTTGCTGCTTGGTTCCACAATCAACATTCTTGGCACTAGGATTCAGGAAATAAAAATATTAATTGCATTGTGAAAGTCCATTGTCCAGGACCTCTCTAGATTACTGAAGAGCAACAATGTTGGTCTGGAGACTAAAGTGAGCCTGATCCAGGCCATGGTCTTCACAGTTACTTGTCAGAGAGCTGGACAGTAACTAAGGATAATAGAAGAAAACATCAATGCTTTTGAATTGTAGAGCAGGAGAAGAGTGTTGACCATACTGTGGACTGCCAGGAGAAAAAACAGATCAGTCCTGAAAAGGGTGAAATCATGATGCTCCCTGGAAGTGAGGATTTTGAGGTTTTGTCTCACGTACTTTGGGCATGTGGCCATGAAGGACCAGTCCTTGGAGGATATCATGCTTGGAAGAGTGGAGGGACAGAACAGGAGAAGAAGACCCAGGACGAGATGGATTGAATAAAGTGACTGGAGAAATGGGAATGAGTCTATTGGCGATGATGAGATTGACTCAGGGTAGGGCAGGTTTTAGAGTTAATGTAAATACAGTCACTATGAATCACAGCTGAATAGATGGTATACCTATTGACATATTTCAGCTAACAGATGCTGCCCTGGACGTGCTCCCCAAGTTGTGCCAAGAAATCTAGAGAACAACCACTTGGCCAATTGACTGGAAGAGATCTATATTTGCTCCCATCCCAAAGAAAGGTGACCCAACAGAGTGTGGAAACTATAGAACAATATAATTTATTTCATATCCAAGCAAAGATTCTACTGAAGATTGTAAAAAAACGGCTGGAACAGTACATCAGCAGAGAACTGCCAGAAGTCCAGGATGGGCTTAGAAGGGGTCGTAGTACTAGGAATATTGTAGCTGGTGTTAGATGGATCTTAGCTGAAAGCAGGGAATACCAGAGGAATGTCTATCTATGTTTCATTGACTATGCAAAGGTATTTGACTGTGTGGATCATAACAAACTGTGGCTGACTCTGAGAAGAATGCGAATCCCAGAACACTTGATTGTGCTAATGAGACCCAGGAGCAAGGAAACACTGCATGGTTCAAAATTGGGAAGGGTGCACGCCAGGGATGCATCCTGTCTCCATACCTTTTCAACCTGTATACATAACAGATTATCCGGGAGGCTGGGCTCTATGAGGAGAAATGTGGGGTCAAGATTGGTGGAAGCTCTATCCACAATCTGCATTATGCAGATGACACAACCCTTCTTGCTGAAACTGAGGAGGACCTGAAGCACTTGCTGCAGAGGGTCAAGGACTGCAGCTTTCAATATGGATTGAGGCTCAATGTCAAGAAGACAAATATTCTCACCACTGGACCAATTGGCAGCATCAGGATGGATGGTGAAGAAATTGAGATTGTTCACAGCTTTAGTTTGCTTGGCTCCACTGTCAACATGCTTAGCACCGGTAGCCAGGAAATTAAAAGGCGTATTGCAATGGAAAGTCTGCTGTTAGGGACCTCTCCAAAGTACTAAAGAGCAATGGTGTCTCTCTGGAGACTAAGGTGCGCCTGGTACAGGCCATGGTCTTTGCTATCACTTGTTATGCATCAGAATTGGACAGTGATTAGGGAGGATAGAAGGAGAATTGATGCCTTTGAGTTGTGTTGCTGGAGAAGAGTATTGAATGTACCATGGACTGCCAAGAAAATAAACAGATTCATCCTGGAGATGGTTAAACCAGGCTGCTTCTTGGAGGCACGGATTCTGGGGCTTCGTCTGCCATACTTTGGACATGTTGTAAGGAGGGACAGGTCCTTGGAGAGGGACATCCTGCTTTGGAGGGTCGAGGGATAGCGCAGGAGGCGAAGGCCCTCTATGAGGTGGATTGATTCAGTGACTGGGGTAATTGGGATGAGTGTATCGGAGACAGTGCAACTGGCACAGGACAGAGGAGAGTTTAGGGCTGTTGTACATAGGGTCGCTATGAGTAGCAAGCAACTCGACGACACATAACAACAACAACAACATGAGTCACAGATGACTCGATGGCACGTAACAACAACAAACATAGGATAAACATACTGTATTTGAGACCCAACTTCACTTTTCTCTAGGCTTGTCTACCAGGGATCAGCAGACAATTTCTGTAAAAGGTCTATAAAACAAAATATACACCGCTGCTGTCACGTCAATTCCAACAGGACAGTGTCTCCACAGAGCAGAAGAACTTCCCCACTGGGATTCCAAGGCCGTGGGATGCCATACCTTTCTCCCTCAGAGAAACTTGAGAGTTCAGTCACCAATTTTAGGTTAGTAGCCAGGCACAGGCACTGTACTCACTGTGACACCAATTTTTTAAAGGCTCTCCAATTACTCATATGCAAGTTCAAGCTGAAGCTGAGGAAAATTAAACCAAATCCACAGGAGCCAAAATATGACTTTGATTTCATACCACCTGA
>NW_006400226.1:86764-92589 GCF_000299155.1 Elephantulus edwardii | reverse complement strand
GAGGGACAACGCAGGAGGGGAAGACCCTCTATGAGATGGATTGATTCAGTGACTGGGGTAATCAGGATGGGTGTGTCAGAGGCAGTGTGTTTGGGGCAGTACAGTGCAAGGTTTAGGGCTGTTATGCATAGGGTCGCTATGAGTCGGAAACGACTCGATGGCACATAACAACAACAAACTTATAAGACTGTGTGCCTGTCCCAATGACTCAGTTTTGCTGTCAAAATAAAAAGCAACCATGTTGTTATTATTAGGTGCCATCAAGTTGACTAAGACTGATAGCAACCTTGTGAACAACAAGGTTTTTCTGAACCTTCCTCCATCCTGTGCCATAGTCATGATTTCTATCCTGCTTGAGCCTATTGTGATAATTACTATAATGATCGATCTCATTGAATATCTTCCTCTCTTGCGTTGTCTCTCTACCTTTCTCAGCATAATGTCTCTCCAAGGGGCTGTTACTCCTGAGATTATTCTCAATGTAAGTGAGACAAAGTTTCACTATCCATGTCTCTAAGGAGCATTCTCTATTCTCTTCAGCACAGATTTATTTGTTCTTTTGACAGTCTGTGGTGTACGTTCAGTACTCTTCTCCAACACCAGTTCAGAGGCACTGGTTCTTCTTCTGTCATCATTGACCGTCCAACTTAGAGGTGCAAAGAAAACAAAGGAAAATACAATGACTTGACTCAGATACACCTTAGTCTGACATTCTTGCTTTTAACGCTTTGAAGAGATCCTTAACAGTAGAATTCCCCAGTTCAGTATGTATGTATTTTGGTTTCTTGACTGCTGCTACCCATGGATGTTGACTGTAGATCCAAGTAAAACTGAATCCTTGACATCTTCAATCATTTCTCCATCTACCGTGATGTTGCCTTTTGGTCCATTGGTGAACATTTTTGTTTTATTCATGTTGAGATGAAAAGCTTTTAGATCTTCTGCAGTGTTTCAAGTCTTCTTCACTTTGTTCAAAAAAGGTGTCATCTGCATAAACCAGGTTATTGATGAGCCTTCCTCCAATACTTTTGCCACATTCGTCTTTGTATAGTCCACCTTCTCAAATCATTTGCTTAGCATGTATATTGAAGAGGTATGGGAAAAAGATACAACCTGCCACTTGCCTTTTGTGATATTACACCATGCAGTGTTCCTGTTTTCTACTCAGACAACAGCTTCTTGGTCTAGGTATGGTTTTCTCTTGAGCATAATTAAGGGTTCTGATATTACTATTCCTCTCAGTGCTAGTAATAATTTTTTATGATCCACACAGTCACATGTTTTGCTTAATCAATAAAATACAAGTAAACATCTTTTTGGTGTTCTCTACTTTTAGCCACTTGACATCAGCAATGATATATCTTGTGAAATGATCTCTTCTGAATTTAACTTGGATATCTGCCTGTTCTCTGTCTGCACTTTTCTGCTCATTTAAAAATAATCTTCAACAATAATTTTGTTGCATGTGATATTAATAATATTATTTGATAACTGACACATTGTTAGATCACGTTTTTTAGGAATTATATATATATATACACACACACACAATGATATATATACAATGATATATATACACAATGAGATATATATACACACAATGAGATATATATATATATATATATATATACACACACAATGAGATATATATGCATATGTGTGTGTATACACACACACATATACTTATATATACACATACATACATATAGATCTCTTCCAGTTGGCCAGGGACTGTTGAGCACTTCCAGGGCTGAATCTGTTTCCTGAAATACTTCTACTGGCATTCCAGCAATTCCTGGGGCCTTATTTTTGCCAAGGCCTTCAGTGGAGCCTGGACTTCCTCCTTTAATACTATTTGTTCTTAATTATAAACTGTTTCCTGAAATGTTCCTTGTCAAACCAGTTCTTTTTTGTACAGTGACTCTTTATTCCTTCCATCTTTTTTAAAAAAATACTTTCTACATCATTCATTATTTTGTCCATGAAATCTTTCACTATTATAACTTGAGGCTTGATTTTTTTGTTCAGTTCTTTCAGCTTGTGAAATGCCAAGCATGCTCTTCCCTTTTGCTTTTCTAACTCCAGCATCTGACACGTCTAATTATTATACTTTTGCTTTGTCTTTTTGAGCTTTCCTTTGAAGTCCTCTATTCAGCTCTCTTGGCCTTGTTTTGGCTTCTTTTTGGCTTTGTTTTGTTTTGTTTTAGCATTTTTACCTTGTTTTGGCTTCTTTTTATTCCAGTGCAAGTTGCAGAGGCTTGTCTGACATCCTTTTTGGAATTTTCTTTTTCTCTTGTCTTCATCCTAAGCTTTTGCATTCTTAATGAATGATGTTCTTGATATCACCCCCATAATTCTTCTGTTCTTTGTTAATTATTGTTCCAGATGTCAAATCTATTATAAAAATGGTTTTAAAATTCAGCTGGGATACACGTGGATTATATTTTGGTTTTTTTGTACTTCTTTTCATTTTCTTCATCTTTAATTTAAACTTGAATGTGAGTAGTTGGTGGTCTGTTTTACAATCAGCCCCTTGTGGCCTTTTTTTTCTTTTTAAATTAATGTTTGTCATTCATTTACGTTGTTTTTCATACATGTACATTGTGTTCCATATAGTCCTTCATTTATATTTTTTTACAATTACTTAAGTGATAGCATGTAAGCCAGCTGCTTCATGGGTCATGTCCTGATTTCCCCTTTTAAATAGCCAGTTTCTGATTTGCCCATCCTTATCAGACCAGTACTCTATGGACATAAGCACATCCCTTTTGCCGAAGGATCCTTTGTTCAACTTGGCAACGTTGAGCATCTGCATGTACAAGGGCTGTGCAAGTGATCCAGAGCAAGTGATCAGGTTACATCAGTCAGCTGTAGTTGGCAGTATGGATCTCTTCATCTGGTTGGGTTTTGGTCAACTTCTCCCCAGCTATCCATGGCTAGGTTCAAATGGGCATTAGCTGCAAGCTCAAGAGTCCATAATTGTCCCTGCATTCCAGACCTCTTGATCTCCTCACTCTGCCCTAGCTCTCACATGGTGTCAAGTCATAACAACAGAACAAGGGTTCTCACGACTCTCTTCTCCTCAACCTGGCCTGGTTTTGACTGCTAATAATGAGCTTCTCAAAAGTTGCCTTCTAAAGAGTTAGTCAATATAATTTCTGTGTGACTACATTAGGTGAAGTCATGTATATAGTTACACTTTATGTGGGGTTTTTGGTAAGAAAAGTATTTGCAATTAATCATTCATTGTACAAAATTATACCATTCAGTCCCCAGCTTCATTTATTTTACCAAGGCCCTATTTTACAACTGCTAATCAATCCTTCTTTGTTTCCAGTTTTTGCATTCTAGTCACCAGTTACTGTTAACACATCTTGATTGCATGTTCAGTCGATTTCAGACTGCACAATTGGTAGAAATCCTCAATTTCTTCATCTTTGGCTTTTATGGTTGGTGTGTATACTTGAATAATGATTGTATTAATATGACTTCATTGTATATGTGTGGATAGTGTCCTGTCACAGCATTGCACTTCAGGATAGATCTTGAAATTATCTTTTTGAGGATGAATGCCACACGATTTCACTTCATTTTGTAATTTCCAGCATGATAGATCATGTGATTGTTTGATTCAAAGTGCCCAGCACCAGTACCTGTCAGCTCATCTCAACCTAGGATATCCATCTTTATATGTTCCACTTAATTTTTTTCTTCTGTGGACTCTTTTTCTTTTTCTTTCTTCTTTTTTTCTTTAAAGTTCACTCAATGTCGCCACCCCTGGATACAAATAAAGATCAGATTTGTTAAAAAAAAAAAGTTCATTCATGCATACTTTCCTTTCTCCCTCACCTCCTCCCCCAGTTTCCTTCGTAAGACTGTTAATTGTTATACACATGGTTTCTAATCATCTATTCCTTCCAGAATGTCCTTCCTTTCACTCATTCTGGTGCATTATTTGGTCTCTCTCCATTCTTTTTCTTCTCTTATCCTTTTCAATCCTATTGTTATAAAATGGGTTTGTCTTCCAGGTTTATCCACGTTGTGTAGGGTTTTACGAGTTCATTATTTTTCAGTGCTGCATAGTAATCCATTGTATTAATTGTATTACTATAATTTATCTATCCATTCAATTCTTGATGGGCATTTAGATTGTTTCCATCTTTTTGCCCTTGTGAATAATGCTGCAGTAAACATGAGTGTGCATATATCTGTTTCTGACAAAGTTCTGATTTCTTTGGGGTTTATTCTCAGCAATGGAATAGCTGGGTCAAATGCTGTTTCTACTATTTGACCATTTCTAGCCCGGAGGGGGGAGCTGATGCAGGTTTGCCATGATGGAAGAATTGACTCAGTGAAAGTGGTTTTGCTGCAGTTTGGCAATCCCTCAAAAGGCTGAACATAGAAAACCCATATGACTCAACTATTCCACTGCTAGGAATATCCCCCAAGAAATCAGAATTAAAATAAGAGTAGATATATGTACACTTATATTCATAGCAGCATTATTTACAATGATAAGAAAATGAAAACAGCCCAAATGCCAGTCAACAAATGGACTGAGAAATTGTGGTACAGTCATACAATGGAATACTATGTAGCATTAAGGAACAACTGTTTTGTAAAATACTATATAACCTGGGAGAGACTGCAAAGCATTATGCTGAGTGAAATATCTCAGTAACATAAGGACAAATACTACAAAAGAACATTATTGTGAAAATAGGAAGTTGACTGAGCAAGATATGTATTAATGTTCAGAAGGGGCAGGGAAGGTTGGAAAGGAGAAGGGAGGAAATCACTGGGATAGCAGAGGCTGGTGGGTGGAGGGGCCAGTGAAGGAATGGGAAGTGTTCAATGGGGACTTGACTAGATGGGGTGATAATAGGCATAGAAAAATGGTAATTATGTAAAATATAATGTACATGAACAATTATATAAAACATTAATTAAACACAACATATATGAATGTATAAAACTAAAGTACCTGTACAAATCATGATACATATGAATAATTATACATAAATTAGTAAAAGAAACTGAAAAAGAAAGTGGATTTACTATGTCGGTTTGGACCCCCTCTGGTACTTCTAATTTGGCTGTAACTCCAAATGCATAATGCCCCGGTTTTTCCAGACTGATTCCTAAGGCCTTTCAGAAAGATGCAGAGAAATGCAGGGCCATGATGAGCAGTACGTTGGAAAATAGGGGAGGCTGCAGGTTTAATGTGCCTTTTAATATTAACTTTGCAGCAATTTAGGACAGCTTGGGAGATCTGGGGTCTTAGTGGCAAGAAGCTACATTGCAGTCCCGAAGGTACAGAGTTTGAGGGCACTAGCTGCTCCATGAGAAAAGGATGCACAGTCTCCTCCCATGCCATTCATTGCCTGTGAAACCCTCTGGAGGGTCAGCTGTGGGTTGGTTCTGACTCAGCAGTACACAACAACAAACAACAAAATGAAAAGTACTTTTGTTCTGGATTTTGCAATGTGATGGACATGCCAGTAGTTCATAAGAGTTGAAAGGTATATTCTGCTTTTACATGTTAGTTAGAGAAGAGAAGTAATGTGAATTGATACAAGAACAGAACACTGGCCTGTCTGAGTTGACCAATGGCCCATGTGAGGAACAGGGATGAGGTGAGGAATTCAGGGGAGCTGAGTTGAGGATTCAGTAAGGAAAATATGGCTTTGTCTTTCATTTCCAGTCTGGGCTCTGGATTAAGAACCCTCATTTTGGGACAAATCTACAACAATGAATGAATGGAAATCCAAAGCCTCTGTAAATTTTCACTGAAATTAATAACAAATTTAAATTAAAAAAAAAAA
>NW_006400226.1:66696-80684 GCF_000299155.1 Elephantulus edwardii | reverse complement strand
TTCCTTATGAATCAGAGTGAAGTCTCTCTCAGGGAGGAGTGATAGGGAATGGCAAGGGACACACTGACAAAGGAGATTAATCAGAACTGGCTTTGATAAGCACTGTGGCAATTGGACAATTAAAACAGACATTGGTGGGGGGGAAGAAGAACGAACTGGGGATGAGGGCAGAGAAAACAGTGCAACAATGAATGAATGAAAACCCAAAATCTCTGTAAATGTTCATTAAAACTAATAAAATTTAATTTAAAAAAAGAACCCTCATTTTGCACTGGACCAGGATGGAGGCTGTGGCTCAATAGCATGTCACACAGAAAGTTCAGAAGTTCTTTGTAGGCCAACTTGGATAGTTAATGATGTTTCCAGGGTGAGAATTGCTCAGAGGTCCTTTGGGGAAGAGTTGGTTTCATGGAGAAGGGCTACAATCTGGTAGCAGGTACCTCAAGCTAGCTATTAGGTTCCACCCTAACTGCTCTTTTTCTTTCTTTCTCATCCTTGCTTTGTGTCTCTCATCTTCCAGGTTGGACTTGGCCCAGTCTCTCGGACTCACACAACTGCAGGTGAAGACGTGGTATCAGAATCGTAGGATGAAATGGAAGAAAATGGTAAGAATGAAGGCACTTGGTCTAAGCCCTGCCCAGCATGATAGGAAAATTCTTCTTCCAGGGTCTGCTCAGAAGATAGGAAAGACCAGCTGGTGGTTTGAGTCCCTGAGATTGGAAGTCTTTTAAGAAGCTGCCTTAAAAACTTAAAACTCTGAGACAAGCTGTTTCTCATAACCTGGAGTTCCTAAATGAATTGATACCCTTTTTTCACAGTTTCCTTAAAATAAATGAATTGATACCCTTTTTTCACAGTTTCCTTAAAATAAAATGAAAAAGAAAGTTTCTAAGCTTCTCAGTTGCTAGTTTTAACCCCGTCTTTAAATTATTTTCAAAGAACTTCCTCCTCCTTCCACCAGGAGTTACGAATAAAATGAATACTGGCATGACAAGGATGGGCAATCTCCCATGTGGTTACCCGCCCCTGAAAACCCAAAGGGCCAACTATGGGTTGGTTCTGACTTGACAGTATGAAACAACAACAGTGGCAGAGTTGGTAGGAAGTTGTGCTGCCAAGACAAAGGTGGATCGTTTGAATCCACCAACGGCTCCATGCAAGAAAGAGAGGCAGTCTCCTCTTATGCTATTTACAGCCTTGTAAAACAGTTTCAACTTGACGGCAGTGATTTTGAGTGTGTTTGGTGGGGCAGGGATGGGAGTCCTTTGGCCCTAGGGATTTGTGCTGCTAATCTAAAGCTGATGCCTTGCTGGCTGTTCGTTCCCATCACCTCCACCTAGGGAGAAAAATGAGCAGTTTCCTCTTGTGTGGTTTACAGTCTCTAAAACCTCACTAGAGGGTCAGCCATGAGACAGTTCCACCTCCAGGGCAGTGACTTGACATAGGGGGAGCTCCGGGGGTATAGTATGTAGGAAACTGAGCAGCTCACCCAAAATCAGCACTTTGCTGGTGGTTTACATCCATCAGTGGCTGCTTGGAAAAAATATTGACAGCCTCCTCCTGTATGATTTACAGCCTCAGAAATTCAGGGGAAGGTCAGCAATGAATCAGCTATGCCTGGACAGCAATAAGAAAGATCAGTAGAATACCATAGGCAGCATATCTGTGCTTTTAGCTTTGTATCCTTTGATACAAGGATTTCCTAATTTTAGTAGTCATCAGAATAGTGACCAGAAATGAAAAGCTGTAGGTCCCATTGCAGTATTCTGACTCCAGAGGACTGTCAGGCCTGCTAACAAGCACTCAAGTCATTCTGATGTCAACAGTATAATGAGTCCAGTCCCAGTGAAGCTGTCCTAGTACCTGGCTGATGAAGAGTTCTGGTTTTTATTTTTCTATCTGCTTGAAGCGCCTGCTTCAGAGTGTCAAGGACTGCAGCCTACAATATGGATTGAGGCTCAATGTCAAGAAGACAAAGATTCTCACCACTGGACCAATTGGCAGCATCAGGATTGATGGTGAAGAGATTGAGATTGTACACAGCTTTAGTTTGCTTGGCTCCATAGTCAACAGTCTTGGCACCAGCAGCCAGGAAATTAAAATGCGCATTGCCATGGGAAAGTCTGCTGTTAGGGACCTCTCCAAAGTACTGAAGAGCAATGGTGTCTCTCTGGAGACTAAGGTGCGTCTGATACAGGCTATGGTCTTCGCAATCACTTGTTATGCATCAGAGTGTTGGACAGTGACCAGGGAGGATAGAAGGAGAATTGATGCCTTTGAGCTGTGGTGCTGGAGAAGAGTATTGAGAATACCATGGACTGCTAGGAAAACAAACAGATTTGTCCTGGAAAGGGTTAAACCGAGTGGCTCCTTGGAGGCAAGTATTCTGAGGCTCCGTCTAACATACTTTGGACATGTTGTGAGGAGAGACCGGTCCCTGGAGAGGGATATCATGCTTGGGAGGGTGGAGGGACAGCGCAGGAGAGGACGGCCCTCTATGAGGTGGATTGATTCAGTGACTGGGATAATTGGGATGGGAGTGTCAGAGACAGTGCGATTGGCACAGGACAGAGCAGAGTTTAGGGCTGTTGTACATAGGGTCGCTATGAGTCGCAAGCGACTCGACGGCACATAACAACAACAACAACATCTACTTGTTGGAATAACTATCTCTACATTTTAGGGACTTAAAACTCAAGTTCAAAAGCTTATCTTTTCATATTTTTTTCTAAAGTGGTTATTTTTTTATTATTATAAACCTCAAAGAACTGGACCATAACCCAGGGTGGACAAGGGTGGTTATGAGAGGCAAGAAACTGGCTGCTTTAAGGGTGCAGGTGTTCAGACAGAGCCGTTCTTAAGGCCTCCCTGAGTCCCTACTCCTTCTCCTTACAACAGCTGAGCTCTCCAGGCCTTCCTGGGTGATATTCTGCTTTGCTAAACTGTTTGCCATGAGCTGTGATGCCTGATATTTTAAGGGTTGAAGTATGGTGCTTTCTTTTGTTGTTGTTGTGTACCATCAAGTCAGAACTGACCCGTAGATGACCTTCCTGTGGTTTTTCATAGGTAGTTAATTGCACGAGAGGAGATTGCCATTCCTCCTGCAGAGCAGCTGGTGGCCTTGAACTGAGTGCCTTCGGATTGCAGCACAGCTTCTTGCCACTAGGCCACCAGAGCTCCACAGTGCTTTCTACCATCATGAAATAACAAAGTCCTTCCTTTCCTCAGTTTTTAGAGGGGAGGAAAAAAGGTCAAGAAATAGATATTTTCTCAATTTTTTGTTGATGTTTAATAATTTTTAAAAAACTAGTTCTTGTTACTTTTTGCTGTGTGATAAGAATGAGGAAAATAAATAAAAATTATTATTAGTGGGAAATATTGGGAAAAAAGTTAAGAAGCAGCATTTATTCTGTAGGTCGCAGGGGAATCCTGGTAAAGTGTCTTCCTCTCCTCTGCCAGGACCTAACCCAGAGGCAGAAGGATTGACAGATGGAGGTGGACTTGGCAGGGGACCTGCTCAGGGGCTGAGACAGACAGATGTCCATGGCAAGGACAGAACACATAGATTGCATGAATCAACACATCATGTTTAAGGGTCTCGTATGGACCAGTCCTTTTCCAAGGTACTATAGGAAGTAAAGACAAAATAGCGCTTTTTGCCTTCATGGAATTTATGATCTAATTGGAGAAAGAAGACACAGGAAGCAGCTAGGGAGCAGATGATAATTAAGTGCTGGGTTGTTGACTGCAGACTTAAGAACTCGTCAAAGTTATGAGAAAAGATAATGGGGACGTTGCAAGGAGACGTTGAAATGCAAAGATGAATGGGACTCAGTGAAGTCATCCCCCAAACTCCGCGAGATGAAAACTCAGTGGAAACCTGTGAGGCAGTAATCTTGGAAGGAGCCAGCTGTGGAGCTTAGAAGCACAGCACTGTTCCCATTCTTTCCCCTCCCTGGCAGATTTTGGGCAAGTCTGTCATTGCCTTCTGTGCAGGTTCCACCCCCTACCACCTCCTTCCTCATCAAAACCATTGTCTTCTGAGTGGCAGAGGCATTGCTGAAATCGGTTATCAGCCATCTCCTCATGAGTCAGGTAATTAAGGCACCAAAGCTTGCCAGAGCCATTCACTGTGTGGGATGTTGCCTCTCTGATATCACTTGTTTTTCACCAGCCACTGTGCTGCTGGGCCAGTGTTGTGGGCAGGTAGTGATCATTACCTTTGCTGTGTGAAACAAGGTAGAGGTAACTGCACACATTTACCACGCAGGAAACTCAGCACATCAGCCAAACTCAAGTCCCTATAGGAAACAAGAATAGCAGGCTCACTTAAGCAGTAATCTATTTTTTTATTGAGATTTTAATGAAAGTTTATAGAGAATTTGGATTTCCATTCATTCAATGTCATACATTTTTCCTCCCTGCCCCCTCATCCCCCTCCCCCATTTGCTTTTTATTTTGGAAAAAAAATTCTTTCATTGTTATACAGGCCCCTCCCCCAGTCCACTTTACTATGCAACTCTTATTCTGGACTCTTTTCATGACAATAATACCTAATCATATATTCCTTTTATACAGTTCTCTCCCTCATCTGTTTCAATGCCTTGTGCATTAGTTACTTATCCTCTCTTTTCTTAGTTTTCCTCCAGCCCCCATGTCAGTCTTGTTTTATAACAGTGACATTATGCAGTATTTGTCTTTTTTTATATTGAGATATTTCACTCAGCATAATGTCCTCCATGGTCATTATTTTGTATAATATTTCATGAGTTCTTTGTTTTTCAGTGCTGCATAATATTCCATTGTGTGAATATACCACAGCCTCTCTATCCATTCATTTGTTGATGGGCACTTGGGTTGTTTCCAACTCTTTGCTATTGTAAACAAAGCAGCAACAAACATGGATATGTATATTTCTGCTCTGGTGGCAGTTCTAGTTTCTCTAGGGTATATTCCCAGTAGTGGAATTGCTGAATCAAATGGTATTTCTGTTTTCAGCATTTTGAGAAAGCACCATACTGCCTTCCATAGTGGTTGCACCATTTTACATTCCCACTAACAGTGAATAAGGGTTCTTATTCACTGAGTGAATAACTTAAGTGAATAAGTTTCTCCACAACCTCACCAGCATTTATTATGTGCTGTTCTAGAGAATTTTGCTATTCTTACTGGGGTGAGATGATATCTCATAGTTGTTTTGATAGCAGTAATCTATTGAGTACTGAACCTCTACCAAGGATCCCTGGTGATGGAGTGAATGATGTTTTGGGCATTTTATGTTAGGTGCTTAGTGATTCTAATCCATTAGATTAAATATTGTATGTTAGCCAAAAGGTTGGCAGTTTGAGCCCACCAGCGATGCCGTGGAGAATGGTGGACAGTCTCCTCACATTGAGACTTACAGCTTTAGAAACTTGATGGCCTGCTGCTGTGGTTAAGGGGTTGGTTCGGTCATCTTAAATTGATGCCAGATTTATGTAACATTAAAGAGAAAGTACAAGTTGTCTGTAAATGAAATATAGGTAAGACCAGGGCTGCCTGTGGATCTTCAGGTACTCAGAGGAAAAGAAAAAGATAATTGAGTAATAAGGATGTCTCAAGGCCAGTAACCTAATTGGAACTGGAAAAAGATTAGCACTTGATTCTCAAGAGTTATTCATATGGCTGCCAAGGGTGTTGCTGCCAGAATCAAGATAGCATCTCTCAACTAGTTTTTACCCGTCAGCATTTGTAACCTGTAGCAGGTTGGGTAAATGTAATCTTGCACAGTACATGGACATTCATGCTGTATTCCATTTCTATTGGCTTTGGCTCCAGTAAGACCTGTAATGCGTGTCAGCTGGCTGAACGTGCGTTATTATTCAGTGGTCTTCTTTGGCTCTAACATAAAACTGTGTCTTTGAGAGACTTCAAGTGGACAGAGACTCCCTTTCACTCCTGGTCATACAACTGAATCAACCTCACACTGTAATTATTGTTCATACCAAAAGTCTCTGAATTGCATGTAGTTCCATAAAGTGGTTATTTAGTCACGAGCTATGTAACTTTTTTTTTTAAAGTGTTAATATTGAATTGACATCAAACTAGAATGTAATGCTCTCTAGACAGTTGCTAAAGAAATTACAAAGAGAGAAAGGAATCAGACTCTTTTTATAGCTAAGTGGATACAATAGATGTAACTCCATCAAACACAGTTCTTCTCTGCTACACCAGGCTCACTGTGTGTGCCAATCCGCTCCATGACAACTGGTTTTGGTTCTGGTTAGTGGCAGGATACCTGGAGTTAGGAGTCCCGGTGTGGCAAAACCAGTAAAGTACGTGGCTATAGCCAAAAGATTGGTAGTTCAAATCCACCTAGAGGCCCCTAGAAAGACAGACCTGGTACTCTGCTTCTGAAAGGTCCCAGCCTCTGACACTATCAGTGCCTCCGCTGTGCACACATGGGGTTGCCTTGAACAACAGCAGCACCTAAGGATATGCTCATCTTCAGGGAGGTTGGGAATAGGGACTTGAAAAATTTTCCCCCTAAATACTTTATTATGGTCTGGATGAAAGTTTACAGAGGAAACCAATTTAGGCACAGATCTCCTCACTGTGACAACACACTTCCAGCTCCCTCCCTAGGTTCTCAGCATCTTCATCTCTTCATTCAGACACATTCTTCTTTCTTTCCTGCCCCTTCCTGCCTGCCCTCTGAACTTTGTTTTTATGCACATGATGACCTTTTGCTCTTGTGTGGTTGACTGTTCCAAGAAACATGTTCCTAGTGGGTGCTGTTGTTCACTTTCTAGGCCTACTATTTGGTGGAAAGGTAATCCCTAGGATGGATTAAATTCCAGATTTCAAAAGTCCCTGAGGGCCATAAACTCAGGGGATGCACCAAACTCTGTCAGATCAATAAGTCTGATCTTTTATAATTTTGAGTTTTGTTTTACATTTTTACTCCCACTCTATCCAGGACCTTCCACTGTGATCCTGTTCAGAGCAGCAAGAGGCAGTATCCAGGGCCTATCCAGTGTCCTCATCTTGATGGGAGCAGAGAGTGGTGGTAGCCAGGGCCCATCCAGCATCCTCACCTCAGGCTCGAGGTCATGTGATCTATTAGTCCATCTTTCTGGTGACTCATGTAAATAGTTTGCTTCCCAATTCTTTTTTCACCATTTTCTTTGCTAGTGTAGAGGAATTCGACTGAGTTTTGAATGCTGATATTAGAACTTGCAGTTTTGCTGAATCTTTCTATTAGGTTCAGTAACTTTCTTGTGGAATCTCTTGGATTTTCTGTGCACAGGATCATTTTTCATCAGCAGAGAAAGCCCATTCTTTATCAGTTTGGTTCTTTAATTTCTCTTTCTTGTCCTTTGCTCAGTGAGGATTTCTAGTGTAATACTGAATAAGAGCTCTGGTAAAAGCAGTCTTACTTGGTCTTGTTGAAAATAGTGTTGACTGTTTGATTTTTGTATATACCCTTAATTTAAATGGCTGAGTAATCTTGAGCCACTTAATTAACCTCTGTACTTGTTTCCCCATAAGTAAATTGTATAATATTTATCTTAATGGCATGTGGTATTAACGGATCTAATCTCTGTAAAACACTTTAGAATAGTGTGTGGTATGTAGTATGCAGACAAAAAATGTTAGCTGCTGTTATTTTTGTTATTTATTTATTTATTTATTTAGAAAATTTTTGGTTTCCAGATGATCCAAAATTTGGGAGGTCAGGAGAGAACTGAAAGTGCATTACATAGCTTTTGGGATACTGAGCTTTTTTTTACTATTTCCTTTTTGAAAAATGAGGGTAGTAGAAGTTTCAGGTGTCCTTCCCAGCCCTCTCACCCTGAATCTGTGAGGCAGATGCACTTGGGCACCTCGGATAAGGAGTGAAAGGAATGGAGCATTTACTATGTAGGCTCACATTCTGGGAGGGCCATCTGTAACAAAACGTTGGGTGCTTTTCTCAGGTGATCATGTGGCCTTGAGTTGGGTGGTCTTTCTGACAAGGAGACTACAATGAACTGGCTCAAGGAATATCTGGGGGTGGGAAAGTCCTGGCATAAGGGCCATGGGGTGCATTTGCATCTTTGTTCCTGGAGTGGGGTGGGGGTGAGGTAATTGCCAGTCTCAGGTGTGCTAGGAGGCAAGGAGCCAGAGATGGAGTGTGGAAAGCAGCCAGGAAGGTAGTTATCTCCTAATTATTGTTTGCAGTGGAATGTTTTATTCCACTCAGAAAATGGTCTGATTGTTTTGGTTTTCCCCTGGCATCAGCAGGTAGACAGTGGGGTCTGTCCAGGCCTGTGGGCAGTGTTCCTAATTGCTGAGGCTGGGCTTGCTTTTGCCAATTAGGTGGCTTCCTCAAACCTGCCCTTTATGACTTGATTACTACATGGGGCAACTTAATTTTGTATAATCTCTTTCACACTGAGGGAGCTGCTTTCAACATGCAAATTCCATCTTGGCACGTTTGGATACTTTCGAAAGCCTGCAGACAGACTGAAATAAAAATCAGATACTCATTTACGTCAAAAGGAGTATAGGGACATTTCTGCCCCAGAGGTGGATTCTGTCAATATCTGCACCTTGTTCAAGATTCTCTTTACCCTGTGCATTTGCTGTATGGTCTTCGAGCAGATTCTTAATTTAAAAGGAGGCAAGAACTTTTGGTTTACCCACATAGATACAAACATTAACTCAAGGTATTTCAGTGATCTAAGACTGTAAGGCTTTTGGGATAAAATGAGTGACTCCTTTGGTCACAGCTGCTTTTGACTATGACAGATCTCTCTCTCTCTCTCTCTCTCACACACACACACACACACACACACACACTTGGACTTCATGAAAATTAAAAACATCTGTGCTGTGAAAGATAACCATCCAGATAGTGAAGACAACACATAGCATATAACTGAATGTTTGCACATCTTACACAGTTTAATAAAGAGATTAAGAAAAAATCAATTAAAAAATAGACAAAGGATCTGAATGAACATTGTCCCAAAGAAGGTATAGAATGTCATTATTATGCTTTAGGATAATGTAAATTAAAATAATGATAACTAATTCACAGCCACTATTGTTAGGTGCCATTGATTCAAACACAACTCATAGCGACCATACGAACGAAAGATCTGAACTCTGTCCTATCCTGTGCTGCCCTTACACTTCCTGACACACAGGAGCCCACTATGGCAGTCACCAATCCACCTGGTCAAGGGTTTTCCTCTCCTTTACAGATCCTCCACCCTTCCCAACATCATGTCTTTCTCCAAGTAATAGCCCCTCCTAGCAGCATGCCCAGCGTATGTGAGACAAAGCCTAATCATCCTTGCCTCCAAAGAGCAGTCCAGCTACACGCTCTCCAGGACATATTTATTTGATCTTTTGGCCATCCATGGGATATTCAGTGCTCTTCTCCAAAACCACAGCTCCAAGGCATCAGTTCTTCTTCTGTCATCCTTGTTCTTTGTTCAGCTCTCAGATGCATAGCAAGTGATTGGAAAGACTATGGCCTGAATCAGACACACCTTAGTCCTAAAACTGACATCATTAATCCTCACTAATTTGGAGAGATCTCTAACTTCGGATTTTCCCAATGCAAGTCACAGCCACTGAGGTGTATAAATTTTAAAAAGAAAAGGAGAAAATCCATTTTGATGAGGATGAGTGGTGAATTGAGACCCTAGTATCCTTGGCACTGCTGGATGCAATATAAAATGGTACAACTTCTAGGAAAACAGTGTGAAAGTTCTCACAGGTTTAAAATGGAGTTATTAGATGACCCAGCAATTCTGTTTGTATGTATATATCCAAGAAAAATGAAAACAGATATTTATGTAAAATCAAATAACATTAATGCTTATAGTAGTACTATCTATCATAACCAAATCTGGAAATCATCCAAATATCCCTCATTTGAAGACTAGCTAAACAAAGTATGATGTTATCTATATAATGGAATGCTACTTGAACATTCAAAAAAAGAAATTAAATCCTGTTACAATATGGGATGAGCCTTGAAATCATGGCAGAAACCTGTGAAAAACGCAAGTATTTTCCACTAATGTTAGAAATGATAAAAAAGTTGTCATGCTGTGCCCTGTTAAAGGTTAAAAGCCTGCAAGGCCTAGAAGAATAAGAAAGTTGTGTTGAGTTCCAGTTCTCACAGGCTTTGCTAGATCTGACTACATTTATGTGAAAATCCCAGAACAGACATGTCTCCTCCAGTGGCATAGCGGAATAGAGCTGTGCTAACAACTCAAAGGCATGGCATTCAGATCTGCTAGCTGCAGAAGAAGGATGAATGGTCTCCTCCCATGTGATTTATGTTGTTGTCATGTGCCATCGAGTCACTTGCGACTCATAGCGACCATATGTACAAGAGCCCTAAATGCTTTTCTATCCTGTGCCAACCAAACACACTCATTCCCACCACTCCACTCACAGAATCGATCCATCTCATTGAGAGACTTCCTCTGCCATCCCTCCGCTCTCCCAAACATGATGTCCCTCTCCAAGGACCAGTCCCTCCTTGCAACATGCCCAAAGTATGTCAGACGAAGCTTCAGAATCCTTGACTCCAAGGGGTATTCTGGCTTCACCCTCTCCCTGTTTGTTCTCCTAGCAGTCCATGGTATATTCAGCATTCTTCTCCAGGACTGCAGCTCAAAGGCATCAATTCTCTTTCTGTCATCCCTAGTCACTGTCCAACTCTCCAATGCATAGCACGTAATTGCGAAGACTATAGCCCAGATCAGGCACACCTTAGTATCCAGCCTGACGTCGATGCTCTTCAGTACTCTTGAGAGGTCCCTCACAGCAGACTTTCACAATGCAATTTGTCTTTTGATTTCCTGGCTGCTGTTACCAAGAGTGTTGACTGTGGAACCAAGTAAACAAAAACTGTTAACTATCTCAATCTCTTCACCATCCATATTGATGCTGCCAGTTGGTCCAGTGGTGAGAATCTTTGTTTTCTTGATGTTGAGCTTCAATCCATATTGAAGACTGCAGTCCTTGACCTTCTGCAGCAAGTGCTTCAGGTCTCAGTTTCAGCAAGCAGGGTTGTGTCATCTACATAATGTAGGTGGTTGATGATTCTTCCACCAATCCTGATGCCGCATTCCTCCTCATAGAGCCCAGCATCTCGGATGATCTGTTCTGCATACAGATTGAAAAGGTACGGAGACAAAATATAGCCTCTGAAAACCCATTCTGACTCAACAGTAAACAGCAGCAATAACGTAGATAGGAAATAAGTTAGTGGTTGTCTGGGGCGGGAAGGAAGGGGAGAAATGAGGAATGACTGCTGATGGTTATAAAATTTCTTTAAGGAATGATAAAAGTGTTCCAAAATTGGACTGGAATTGTACAACTTTGTGATGATTGTAAGTCATTGAATTGTATACTGTAAACGCAGAAAAGGTATGGCATACAGTTAGATCTCAATACATTTTTTTTTTAAAAGCAACAAACCAGCTTACTATTTGACAAATTAATACATTCCTGGTAAGGCCCTCTACTGCTTTTAAGGGACAGGAGAGAGATAGAGTGACTAAATATTTAGGGACCACATTGAAAAGCTGCCCTGAATGAATTGGCAAAAAAAAAAAGCTACAGGAATTGATGGAATAACAGTTGACATATTTAGGCACACAGATGCTGCCCCCAATACACTCACCAGGTTATGCCAAGAAAACTGGAGGGCAACTACCTGGCCAACTAACCAGAAGAGATCTATATTTATCCCCATTACAAAAAAAGGTAGCCCAACTGAGTGAGGAAATTTTTTAACACAACCAAGATCCTGCTGAAAGTTAGCCAAAAACAACTGAAATAGTGCATCAGCTGAGAACTGCGAGATGTGCAGGATGAGTTTAGAAGAGGCCATGGCACTATAGTTATCGTAGCCGACGTTAGATGGATATTGGCCGAAAGCAGAGTACCAAAGTAATGTCTATCTGTGTTTCATTGACTATGCAAAGACATTTGACTGTGTGGATCACAACAAATTATGGCTAACTCTGAGAAGAATGGGAATTCCAGAACACTTAATTGTGCTTATAAGAAATCTATGCTCATATTAGAAAGCAGTAGTCAGAACTGAGCAGGGAAATACTACAAAGTTCAGGATCATGGAAGGTGTACGTCAGGGTTGCCTTCTATCCCCATACCTTTTCAATCTATATTAAAAACAGATCATTTGGGAGGCTGGAGTTTATGAGGAGGATGGGGCATCAGGATTGGAGGAAGATAAACAACCTGCATTATGCAGATGACACAACCTTGCTTGCTGAAACGGAGGAGGACATGAGATGTTTGCTGAAGAAGGTCAAGGACTCCAGTCTTCCATGTGGTTTGAAGCTCAACATCAAGAAAACAAAGATTCTCACTACTGAGCCAATTGATAGCTTCTTGATCAACAAAGAGATTGAGATTGTTAACAACTTCATCTTGTTTGGTTCCATGATCAACACTGTTGGCACCAGCAGTCAGGAAATCAAAAGACAAATTGCATTGGGAAAGTCTGCCACTAGAGACCTCTCCAGAGTGCTGAAGAGCAAAGATAATCAGTCTGGAGACTAAAGTGCACCTAATCCAGGCCATAGTCTTCACAATTGCTTGCTGTGCATCCAAAAGCTAGACAATGACTAGGGATGATAGAATAAGAATTGATGCCTTTGAGTTGTGATACTGGTGAAGACTGTTGAACATACTTCCAGAAAAACAAATAGGTCTTGGAGAAGGTGAAACCAAGGTGCTCCTTGGAGGCAAGAATTTTGAAGCTCTGTCTCACATATTTTGTTCACGTGGCCAGAAATGACCAGTCCTTTGGGAAGAACATCATGCTTGAAAGGGTAGAGGGACAGCACAGGACAGGAAGACCCAGGATGAGATGGCATTGACTCAGTGACTGAAGAAATGGCATTAGGTCTGTCAGAGACAGTGAAATTGGCTCAGATAGAGCAGAGTTCAGAGCTAATCTACATAGGTTCGCTATGTACAGGTGACTTGGTGCACATAACAACAACATCAAAAGTCAGTCAGTGAGAAATTTGAAGCTTGGATTACAGAGGAAGAAGATGCAGGACTTGCCTTCAAAGAGCTTATGCTTAATGGATGTGGTTAGTAGGCACATACCTCACCCCTGATCACCCTTCTACAGCTCTAACTGATAGCTGCCCAGAAATCAAGAACTTCACCAAGCCAGGGATCAAAGCCACTAGAGAAAAAGAAGTTTTCTTACATTCAGAAAGAAAATTGAGTTTAAAAATTATTTCACCTACCTCATGAGGTCTTACACTGATCAGAAATTGGGATCATAAATGTGAAAGTATGCTTAAGTCAGGAAATACTGTTCAAGGCATTATTATTTTGCATACGTCCTTCAGCTCCATGAAAGTGTGTTGACAAAGGCATTATTTATGTATTTATGTCTTTTCAGCATTATTGGAGTACCTTCTATACTCAGGGAATGAGTAGGAGGAATAGGTAAGTATCAGGCAGAGGCACTGTTGTTGTTGTGAAAAAATGCTCCAAAAGGGAATTTATAGGATGCCAGCAAGGTGCATTGTGGGATATATTTAGCTTAGACTTGAGAGGTTGGAGAGAGCTGACTGGAACCTCTCAACCCTCTGATTTTAGGGGTTAAGGAGGCGAGGGCACCATATTCTGGGCTGAGGAACTCAAAAGTGTAAGGTCAGTTCCTTCAATGAGCCTACTTTATTCCAAGCAACTTGAGGAATAAAGAATTGTAAGACAATGCTTATGGTTGAATAGAGAGTAAAATGAACTTTAATGCAATAGTAACAAAAACAGTAGCAGCTATGTTTTAAAGAGTGCTATTTAGATGGTATACCAATTGACATATTTCAGTTAACAGATGCTGCCCTGGACATGCTCACCAAGTTGTGCCAAGAAATCTGGAGAACGACCACTTGGCCAACTGACTGGAAGAGATCGATATTTGTTCCTATCCCAAAGAAAGGCAACCC